>NC_143514.1:16892366-17192366 GCF_031878675.1 Megascapheus bottae
ACTTGGAACATTCAAACTTGTTTTTCATCTTTGTGCTTGAATAAGCTTTGGGGTCCAACTCTGTAGTCTATCTGGTGCTATTGTTCAAGCCTTGGGTATAAAAGCAAACCATTTAACTTCTATATCCTTTAGTTTTCTCATCTGTTGACCAAAAGTGATAAGAACTGTTGTACAGAGTTGTTGGGGCATATGAGCTATTAATATTGAAGTGGCAGATACTCTTTTAATGGATTT
This sequence comes from Megascapheus bottae, assembly GCF_031878675.1. Lineage (NCBI taxonomy): Eukaryota > Metazoa > Chordata > Mammalia > Rodentia > Geomyidae > Megascapheus > Megascapheus bottae. The sequence continues at coordinate 16,892,601 of NC_143514.1, forward strand.
GCACCTTTAACTATGAGGTATTGGAACTACTGTCTCGTTTCCTCTAATTTATAGGTGAGTAAAGTAAGTCAGGTCATGCAGTATAAGGTCATGCTTGGGTCAGGATCTAAAGCTGTCCTGTGTTGCTTCAAAAACTATATTTTCTATCTCGGTAAGTAATAAGGCTAATTGATTCAGAGAGACTTAAAGCATCACTGTTAAACAATGTACCCTTTTCTTCAAGGACTGACAACCTAGCTGAGTGACATTCATATACAGTTTTCTTAGACTTTTGTTTGAACTGAATTCTTGGGTTTAGATCAATAAAAGAAAAAAATCTAATGGCTCAAAAATCCTGACTTGCCTAATAATAATAATAATAATAATAATAATAATAATAACAGATACAACTCAAAATTTAATAGCAGACTCAATTTAATGGACTTATTGCTCTTCATGAAGCAGATTATAAATATTTGTATCTTTAAAGTTATACATATTTAAGGGAAATTAAATAAACATAAATGTTATAAGGATAATGAGATAATCATATTCCAATGTCATAAAAATTTTACCTGAGTGGCAGTGACTTATGCGTATATTCCTTGCTACTTAATAGACAAGAACAGGAGGCTTATGGTTCCAGACAAGTCCAGACTACAACGGCTTCTGAAACCCGCCCAACCATGCCAACCAATAAATTCAGGTGTTACATGTCTATCATTACAATTATGTAGAAGACCAAGAGCAGGAAGATCAGAGTACCAAGACAAACTTCACAAAGAAAAAATTACAAGTATCCTATCTCAATAACCACAACAGCAAATTTAACAACAACAAAGAAAAACACCTTGGCCTAGCAATGCATATTTTATTATCTGTTTTAGCAGGAAACATAACTAGGGAGGATTGTGGTCCAGGCTGGCCTGGACAAAAAAGCAAAACTGTATCCCAAAACTAGTATGTCATTTAAAAAAAAGACAATTGATGTAACTTAGTTATAATCTAAAGACCTGAATTTCAATCTAGTAAAGCCAGATATTAACTGAAATACACTGTATTCATAAATTGCTTTGTTCAATAGAAATTTCTTTGTACAACTTTTTAAAGATAAGTAGAAAGAAAAAGGAAACTCAGAAAAACAGCTTGAAGTAGGAGAGTTATATTACCCAAATATGATCTATCTCATTTCCTGCCTGACTGATAGCATGAAAACAAATAGAATATTATTTTAACACTGTTCTTTCTTATGATCACTGGAAACCTGAGGGATAAAGTCCATCCTTACATTTAAAATTCTCACTTTTGAAAACATATGAATTTGGAGATGGTTGTTATTTTCTTCTGTTAGGTGGATTACTGTTTTTTTTTTTAAAAAAGCATTTAAAATATTGTTGTAGCTCCCAATATAATGGTCACAGTGAAATTCACAATGCCCATGAAATAGAACTTGGAAGTGTATCAAGATAAGGTATTTAAACAAATGCATTGTATTCATATATTACTTGGTTGAATGGCAACCCCTTTATACAACTAAAAATAAAATTTACAAATAAACAAATTTAGAAGCTCATCAGTAAGATACCTCAGACACTCAATGATTCCCAGTTTGATGTTGTCCCTAGGATAGCTTAGACTAGAGCATGAAGCAATAGGTTGATGGAGAAGGCATGGTATTTCACAAAACCCAGTGCTTGAGCCTGTAGCCCTGAGATCAACAACAAGTGCCTAATCTCCTTATAAACTTTATCATAGTGGTTGTTGGCTACAAAGAAACGATTTCTCTTCCTTTAGATATCACACATTCCTATTTTACTGTGAAATTTCCTCCATTGTATAGTATATCATGGATGCTAACTTCCTATCCATTTCCTATCTGCTGGGTTAGAAAAGCCACAATGTAGCTAGCCCCCACTTACTGAATGAATGACCTGAGAATGGGTGTAATGGCCTGTGTGTTACAGAATAAAGTTGTGCACATTGTACAAGTTGTGCAAATTTATCTAGGCAAGGAATCATGACATAAAGGCAATGTGTATCTCAAGCCTCTTCCTGAGAGTATGTCATTGGTTACCATTTATAGAATACCTACAAAGTGTCAGACAGTGTCTACACAATTGCCACAATCCCCAGAAGTCTTGCAAAATACAAGCACTAGCTCCATTTCGCTAATGGAAAACAGACAGTGTGAGGTTACTTGGCTTGAACATATACAACTAGTAAATTGCAAATGCTTATCTAAATTCAAAGTTTGTGGTTCTTCAAAGAGCATTTTAAAGAACTTTCTAAGTCGCATTGTTAGTGTTATCATCTTTTGTATCATCTTTTGTAACGCAAAAAGAGACTGTATAAAGGTTAATGCAGTGTCAATGAAGTGCTGTGGATAATAGGAAGCTAAGTGTTCTGTGAACACAAACCACTCATTTCCTGTTAGCAGTTGTTCTTTTATTTTCCTTTTTTTTTTTTTTTTTGTGTGTTTCCTTCAATATTCTTGATTTCTCAGAACTCGAGGCAATGCTTGCTACTCCTTTCCCAGCCAAAGAGCAAACAAAATGTTGTAATTTATCAGACTATGTGTACAAACCCTTTTGGTAAGCTCTGGTGACTTCCTGCTCCTCCTCTTGGACTGGAAACAACAAGGCTCAAAGGAGAGTTTGCCCATCTATTGGTCACAGCCAATACTATCCATAGGATCATAAGAAGAATGGCTGGCTATGACTTAGTCTTTCTAAACAATTATAGTGTTTGTGTTCTCCATAGATTCTATTAAACAAAATGGGCATTAAGAAATAAGTACTTGTAACTGTGTATGTTGGGGAGGAGGAGTCAAGAGGGGAAGAGTATAAGAATGAACAGGAGAAAATGAATAGAACGCAGGCAAGAATGCCACACAGCTGAGAAAAATAAGGGAAAGAGTGAGTGGAAGGATTGTAACAACGTTGAAGGGATGAGACAGATGAAGGTGCATTATATACATATATGGTTTCATTCAATAGCAAAAAAAATCAATACATAATCACAAAATGAAGAAAAGTGAGGAAAGTTATAGGGTGGAAGGATTGGATGAGAATGTAGAAGGGATGCCTCGATCAAGCATCACTGTATTCATAAACTGCTCTATTGAATGTGAAGAAGAAGAAAAAGAAGAGGAGGAGGAGGAGGAGGAGGAGGAGGAGGAGGAGGAGGAGAGGGAGGAAGAGCAGGAGGAGGAGAAGCAAACAATGGTCACGAAGCTTGTCTCCTTTCTCATGAATTAGCACAGCAATGAGAAAAAGAAGAAATCATCTTTTCTGCCTACCCTACTCCACCATGTAAGAATAAACTATAATGATTTGTAATCCAGGTGCCAGATTAGGTGTTAGCCATCCTGAACTCAAAGTCTAAACAAGCACTGCTCCATTGCATTCATTATTAATGAAAATTATTTCATTCACTGCATTAATCTTGATATTTGATTTGTCTAACTTAAGCATATTTTTCACAGCATAGATTTCCTTCAGGGATTTAAATACTGTGAATTCCAGAGGATGCTCCATAATTAATCTTGAAATTTAGTCTCCTTTGGTCTCATTTTTAAGCTTGCTTGTTGCTTTATCGTAGCTGCCTTATAGCTTTTTTAAAATAAGTTGTAGGGCTTGAATTCTGAACCTGGGCACTGCCCTTGAGCTCTTCAGTACAAGACTAGTGCTCTACCACTTTAGCCACAGCACCACTTTGTTTTCTGGTGGTTAATTGGAGATAAGAGTCTCACAGACTTTTGTGTCCTGGTCAGCTTTGAATAGCGATCCTCAGATCTCAGCCTCCTGAGTAGCTAGAATTACAGGCATGAGCCACCTGCACCCAGATATTATAGCTCTTTTAATGTTTCTAAGAATTTAATAGATATTTGTTTTTATTGATATATTTATTTTCTGACCTTTTTTGAGGAGCAGTGTTTTGCCAGTAACTACTGGATATTTGTTGTGAATAATAGAAGCATTTGATAATTTTTATTCAAACTGATGAATTTGAAGTTGAATAATTATAGGAAATAAATGATTTTATCCAGACCACACACGCTCTCTAGGAATAAATAATATATCTTGGTACTTATCCTTTACCTGCAATTATGTAATATCTCCTCCAACCAAGACAAAAGGAACCTTAGTTGATACTGGTTAGGAATATTTTTAATTACCAGAACTCATTTTAGGACAGATCTAGATTAACAGAAAAACAGAACAGAAAATAAACATTTCATACTATTCCCTCTCCTATTTTTCTACATTTTACCTAGCATTAGTAGTTTGCATTGGTGTAGTGTACAAAACTATAGAACCAATAATGAGGTGTTACATTTTTTTAAATAAATAACACTACTGGCTATAGTAAGATTTGTTTTTTGGGGTATAAAGTTCCATGGGCTTTGATAATGCATGACAGCAATCTACTGTACTGATATACCTGATAACAATATAACACAGAATTGTTTCATTGCCCCCAAGCTCTGTGTTCCATCTATTCATTTCTCTTTTTTAGACAAAATCCAGGTTTTAACTAAGATTTATTCATGAAGTGTATTGTCAGGTAGTATTTAACAGATTTTTTCCTTGCTTCCTCTTTCATTAAGGAAGTTTAAGATCTGGGCCTTACAACCATGAATGCCAACATAGGGCACTGCTGTGACCAGTTGAAGCACTGGATGTCTTCCTGATCTTGGGGATATAAATGCCATCACATGTTCCAGGCTGCTACATTTTTCTTGTGTTGTATTGTGTCACATAAGACACAATATTATTGGTACTCTTAGCCCTTATCCCATAAAGAATCTTTAGTAAAGCTATTTTTTCTGTTATTACTGATAACACTAGAATCCCCCTATTATGGAGAGGAAATTCCTGTCTGATCCTAGGATGAGAATTAGCCCAAGCTCATGACAATAGGGTATTCAGTAGTGGTTGGCCCTCTAACCGAGGACTCAGCAAATGTATTCTATAAATATGTAGTGCCCCTTGAGTTTCACATAGCCACAATTTAACATTTCCTTTTTTGATATGTTAAATTTTATTCATCTAAAATCCTTTCAAAATGGTGGTGGGGGCCTTCTTAGGTTAAGAGTAACGCAAGCCAGATTTGGCTTTGTCTAACCCTAATCCATATGGTTTTCCTGTTCTGCCTGCTTCTCATAAATATGAAGCAGACATTTGATCTTCATTCCCACATTTTCCCAAACTGGACAGTATTTCCAATCTTCATAAGATAGAATGGTGGTGAATCCAGATATTGCTCATAAAGTCCTTTCAGCCACGCTTAACAGTTGCGATGAAATAAGTAAATAAATGGCTAGATAATAGATAGATGAATAATGGATAGATATTGCCAATCATGATTTTCCTCAGAAGAACATTTCCCTGAACACTGAGACTTTATACCTAACCAAGCTTGTCTGATTTCTTTACCTTAAGTTTGACAAAGGAGCCAAAGATATACAGTGGAACAAACACAGTCTATTCAATTATTGGTGCTGGCAAAACTGGGCAGCCACATGAGAAAACTAAAAATTGACCCTAGCCTTTCGCCATGCACAAGCATTAACTCAAAGTGGATCAAAGACCTCAATGACAGACCGAAAACTGTGAAATTGCTACATGATAGAGTAGGAGAGACACTGGAACTCATAGGCACAGGCAAAAGATTCCTGAACAGAATCCCAGTGTTGGAGAGGGACTCAATATATGGGACTACCTAAAAATAAAAAGATTCTGCACAGATAAAAGCACAGTCGCAAAAGTAGAGACAGCCAACCAACTGGGAAAAGATATTTACCAATAATATATCTGACAAATACTTAATATCCAGTATCTACAGGGAACTCGAGAAACTAATTCCCCCAAAACCCAACTAACCATTCACTAAATGGGCAAGGAAACTAAAGAGAGACTTATCAGGAGATTAAAATGTCAGAAAAGCATATGAGAAAATGTTCATCATCCATGCTCATAAAGGAAATGGAAATAAAAACAATCCTAAGATACCACCTTACCCCAATAAGAATGGCCCACATTTTGAACTCAGACAATGACAGTTGCTGGAGGGGTAGTAGAGAAAAAGGAACCCTACTACACTGCTGGTGGGATTAAAAACTAGTTCATCCACTCTGGAAAGCAGTGTGGAGGTTTCTTAAAGAACTGAAAATTGACCTTCCCTATGATCCCGCCATACCACTTCTGGGCATCTACCCTAAACATCATAACCCAAGATATGATAAGGACCCCTGCTCAGCCATGTTTATCTCTGCACTATTCACAATAGCCAGGCAATGGAAACAATCCAGATGCTCTACTGCAGATGAATGGATACAGAAAATGTGAGATATATATATATATATATATATATATATACAATGGAATTCTACATAGCCAACAGACAAGATAAAATAATGGCATTTACAGGGAAGTGGATGAATCTAGAGCGAATCATGTTGAATGAGGCAAGTTAAGACCAAAGGAACAAAAGGCGCATGGTATCCTTAATATGTGCCTATTAGATCCAAACAGTACAAGAGCGATGATTCAATATTTGCATACCCAATGCTATGGACATGGTATTGGAAATATAACTATAACTACATAGACATAAAAACCTATGACTCTATAGACATAATGTTTTATTTCATAAATTAATATGTATCTATGATACACAAATCCTTAGCCTAATTTTGATTATGTTCTAAAAACTGTCAGTGATTGTATATAGAGATTCCCTTCTTGAACACTTGTTTGTTAAATGTCATTTGAAATATGATGTAGAAATCAATGTTAATAATTTTTTAATTAAAAAAATAAAAATCCTTTCAGCCCTCTAGCCATTTGGTCAGGTTTATAAAGAAGTGTTCAGTTGCATTATGGAAAATGCTTAGATATAGGTTAAGACCTCCTGCAGAAAAAGTGAAAGGAGAAATTAATATGTAAGGCAGCCATCCTAATTAATATGCAAACACAGCAGATTATCTAATAATGAACAGACCCCTTCATATGTAATTGCTTCAACAATACCTAGATGAGCCAATTAGCATAAATATTGGGGAGAAATATAGTTAAATCTCATTACTTAATTTATTACTTTTACAGTTTCTCATTAGAAAAGGCATTTTTTTCTTGGCACAAAATGCAGATTCATTTTCAATTTAACAAATATTTCTTAAACATCTCTTCTATGAAAAAGCATTGAATCAGGCACAACAAAGGAAACAAAAATGAACAGAGAATGGCTCTACCTTTAAGGAAGAAGGAAAAAATGATGGTAGACAGACAGGCCTCATAAAAAGTACCACACAACAGGTACAGAAATAAGAACATTTTTCATTTAGAGACAATAAATACGAGAACAGAGTTAGGAGTTTGGTATTGCTTCAGAAATGCAATCAGAAATGGCTCCAAGTTGCCTTTTGGCTCCATCTTAAAGAATGAATAGGATTTCAACAACATGAAATGGTCTTTCCATGATGAAATTAAATAATTAAAAAATGGTTCATTTTAGGGAATAGCCAAAGGTAGAGTTACCAAAGCACAGGGATTGTGCCAATGGTAGTAAGTGCTGCAGCTAGAATTAGAACAACCTGAAGAAATGTCGGGGTTCATCCACTTCTAATCCCCTGTAATGCACAGGAGGAAACCGAATCACAGAGAGATTAAACACCTGTCCTATGTCACCCAGCGAATAGCTCAGATGCCCTGAGCTTCCCAGCATTCTCCCAGGCCTATTCGCTTTCCATTACCTCAGTGTTGGGGACAGATAATGGATGAAATTGAATACCGTGCTAAGGTTCTTGTTTTTCCTCTGTAAGAAGTGATTTGACACTGTAAAACTTTGAGCAGCTGAGTAGCATGGTCGGGGGATATAAAACATCTGATTTAAGCAGCATTGTGAAAAGGGAAACTGAAGAAGAGGCTAGAGGTAGGGAGACAGACAAAACATTACTGTGAATCGCTGCTCAGTGCCAGAATATCTTTGATGGGGCAGACAAAAGGATCGCTGTGAAAAGAGAACTGGAGGAGCAAAATGAAAAATGATCATGTTTAGATCAAACAGGGGCACAAAAAGGGTTTTGCAAACACCTATTGAAACCCTCTTTTGTATGAAGTCCTGAGGAACAGTTGTATCAGCCATTATGCTCTGCATTATTACATCCCTTCAGACTGAAGGTGTTTTACCCTTTTGTGCACAGAAGAAGCAGGCTGTAGGAGAAAGAAAGCTGTGCTTAATTTGGGGTCTGCAATGTATTCCTTCCCAGCTTCTCTCCAGTCATTTCCCGGATCTCTGATGGACCATTCTGGAACAGAAGGCATTTCCTGGATGATGTCTGAGGCAGCTTCCAAATCTCATGTTGGTAGTTGTAAATCTCCAGTGTAAAGAGGGAGTCCAGCAGACATGGATTGCCAGGGAGAAAGATGCTTCACTTGGCACCAAATTAGTGCACACATCTTCAAAGTGAGTTCAAGGAAAATCCGATTTGGTGGTTTGTCACCTTCCCTGAACTCTGAAGTTAAATTCGGGGGCCTAGGAAATGACAGAAGAGAATCCAGAAAGATATAATTTAGCAGTCTATCTCCATGCAGTAAGGTCTAGAACTAGTATATGCCAGGCATGATGCATGACCTTCTCGGTCAAGTCACGAAAGAAGGGATTGCCAACAGACTGCAAAGCAGGTAGTCAATCAGAGAGTTAGTGTTGTCTTCAGCTCAAGAGTTTATTGCATTGAGTGCAAGGCTCTCTGCGTACTGACAACAGTCTTTTGCTCGTTACTCCATTATCCATAACTTCATATAGGAAACCTGATCAATGCCACAGGCCCGCCCTCAAGCAGCATCTTCATTCCCTGTGCCCATTCACAAGGAAACTCTCCAAATTCCAAAAAAAAAATTACTCTGCTACAACATTTTTCAGCTCCTGAACTAATGCTAGGTATATGGTATCATGTGATGAATATTTCTTTCAGTCTCAAATAATCAATTATGCAGAATGCTTCATTAACAATAACTACAAGAGTCAATGGTCAGGATCACCACAACGTAACTCATCTGTGCTTGAATCCACTGACCCTGCCCATTCTCCTTGTCAAGAGATATCAAGGAAGAGATTTATCAGGAATAATGGCCAGATGTTTGCTTATTAATGATCCTTCCACAGTCAGAAATGTGATGAGCATAGGACACTTAATTTTGTCAGATTTTTTAATGTGTGACAGAAAACATGCTAAATCTATCATTGGCTTTGCACAATGATCGGAGCTTTTGTTCACCCAAATCAAACCAGAAAATAAAGGGAAGATCGCAAATTAGTCTTGTTTGTACAGCAAGTCTAACTCGAGCTTTGTTTACTTGACCCAACAGCTACCATTAGGTCATTGCTATAAGCGTGGTGCTGGGAACATGAACAAGCAGCTTTCCCAGGCCCCAATCCAGGTGCTGAGCTGAGCTGAGCAATCTACAAAGTGACTGCTCAGTGATCTGAAGTGTGACCAGTGCCAGTCTCAACAACCCGCTCTTGGGGTACCAGCAGCAAGGGAATTCTATCTCACCTGAACAGTTAGAAAACACCCACACTCCTAATCATATGACTCTTCACATTCATAATCAATGAATGCATGCCCTTCAGTCCCTCTGGTCACCTCTCTGCCAGGCAACAGGTCCCAGGCTATTGAGCACAAAAGTTGGTTGTAGAGTCAAACAAACTAGAAGGCTGTTTTTATTTCATTTTAAACTGAGTCTTGCTCCAGAAATAATAGAGATGTGATCAACCAAAGAAATACCTGCAAGAGGTAATACAGTTCCATGGTTCCCTACTTAGAGTTAAAATATCTAAAAGTGCTATAGTCACTCCAAAAACAGGCTGGCTAAAGCTTAGAAGGCAACCTTTGTTTTCTCATCTACCTCTAACTATGAGATCAGATCAGCAGTGGAAGTCCCAGATTTCACTGCCTCCTTCTCTATTCTACCTTATTTCTAGTCCCTCTTCCTGCTCCAAGAAACAGGAGCAGCCCTTAGCACAAACCTCCCCTTCCCCCTCAGCTTGTACTTTGGGGCTTTGTGCTTGACTAAAGATCAAGCTTTATTCATGGCATTACTGTCCTTTTCCATTGCTGCTGTTATGGAAATAAGAGTTAATGATAAGGGGTAAAATGCTTGTATTATAGAAACAGACATGGGGGGGATGTTGGGAAGGAAGAACAGGAAAGGAAGGGGGAAAGAAGACAGTAATTCTTAGATAACATAAACTAGTTTAAGTATAGAATCATCAAAAACCGAAGAATTGTCATCAAGAGACATAAAGTATAAGAGAACCTTGGCACTGGAACTCTATTTTTTGGCAAGTTATTACAAAATGTCATTATGGAATTTTTGACTGTGCATTCTTAAATTTAAACCTACAAAGCTGGCACCAACAAACAGTATACTATTTATATAATAAAATAGCAAATCCTTCCTTAATGGAGATCTACAGACCTCATCAATAGCAATGCTATTAACTGAACTGGCATGTCACAAATTGGCACCTGTGTCTATCTATCTACTTACTCACCTCAAGGCCTTGTGAGCCACCGTAATTCCGGCCTCTCTTTCTTCCAGTTGTAGTATATCACCAGCCATTGCTAATTCACCTTTCTAAACACAACTAGATTCCCATGATGCTTTCTAGCTTGTCTCCACCAGCCTCATCCTGGCCTCCAATGACTTCCGTACAAGTTCTCCTGTGCTCTTCAAACATACTCTCTAGAAGTTGTTGGAATGACATCCAGACTATTCAAAAACTCTATTTCACATGCCATTTCCTAGGATTAAATTCTATTAGCTTCTTACTGATATTTTTAAGTTATAGTCTTAGAAATACTTGAACAAAGGAGCTAATTGAACGGTAATTTAATGTGTACATGACTGCAATGCATCCTGATCAATATCACTGTCTTCATCATTCTCCCTCATCCTTCCCATCCCCACCCCTACCCTCAATTTTCCCAATGTTATAGGACATGAAAAAAAAAGTCAAAATTCTCAAGGAAAAAAAAACAACACATTTCAGTATGAGTTGGCCACCAATTTCCCTCTTATCCTCCGACTCCTCCCTTATTCAATATCTTTCTCTTTTCTTAATTATGCTACATTCATTCTTATATCACTGACATCATGCTTTGTCCACTCATGGTAGGTTGAAAGCAGTGAAGCCTTCTGTATCGAGCCAGGTCCTCCTAACCTTTTAGTGATGGTTTCTATTTTCTTTTCTCAGGGGTACTTTTCCTGAACCAAACATCTAGCTTAAAGGCATTTTTCAAGGTGCTTATAAATTGTAGTTCTGTGGCTGTTTGAATTGAATGTCTACATTCATCCCACATCCCTAAGCACAATGAAAGCAGAGGCTGAATCTTATCGCTGCATTCTCCAAATAGCACAAATTTCAGTATACATACCAATGCATACCAGTGCTTTGTTGGTAAATTCTCCATAATCAGACAAGCGTATTTCTGTGCTAATTAATAGATATCCTTTTGGGAATATTTATTATATGGTAGAAATTGTGACCAGTATTTTGCATACTTTACCTAATCTCTGTGGTAACTTTACAATGCAATAGTAACTGATTTTAAAGTGACTTAGGGTGATCAATTAGTAAAATTGTGATACAAAATTGTGATACAAAATTGTGTGTGTGTGTGTGTGTGTGTACGTGTGTGTGTGTGTGTGTGTGTGTGTGTTCACCTGTACTAGGGTTTAAACTCAGGGCCTTGAGCTCTCAGCTTTTTGCTCAAGACTGCTACTTTACTAGAACCACTGCTCCACCTCTAATTTATGTATATATTCATTTACTTTTGTAGTTATTATTATTGTGCAAGGATTAGGATTTGAACTTGGGACCTGAGCTCTGTCCTTTACCTTTCTTGAGAATTCAAGCACTGAGACAGCTCCACTTGCAGCTTCTTGTTGGTTGATTGGAGATAAGAATCTCAGGGATTATTCTGCCATCTTCAAACTTGGATCCTCAGATCTCAGCCTCTTGAGTAGCTGGGATTATGAGCATTAATCACAAGTGCTGAGCTGAATTCTTAAGCAAATTACTATTCTGGCTGGAGGAAATGAATGGTGAGTCTAGATTCAATCACACACAGGCAGAGAAAGTGTGAGTGAGAGAGAGAGAGAGCGCGAGAGTGAGAAAGAGAGAAAGAGTGAGAGAGAGAGAGAGAGAGAGAGAGAGAGAGAGAGAGAGAGAGAGAGAGAGAGAGAGAGAAACAGATCTGTTTTGTCACAAGTTGTCAGTGTTCCTTTATTCATTGTTCTTATTTCATAGGAACCCAAGGAAATAGTTTTATATTGTGACTTGTCATTTCCACTGCTTCCTAGAGTTAACTACACTATGCACAGGATGAAAATGTGTCTATTTTCGATAGGATATTAAGCCACAGACAAGAAGGAATCTCGGTCCACTTTCTCTACTTGTTTGAGGTTTTTTTACTTGTTTGTTGGTTTGCTTGTTTCTGGTAAGAAAAAAGATATCTCTTCATCATTCACATGTTTGGATTTCTGACTTTGAATTCTTGCCTGCCAGAAATTATGGATGATAGAAACACCAATGACTATATGCCAGGATTCACACAAGAGAATAGAAAATATAGTGATCTAAGGGAAATTAAACGTAGCCTGCTTTGCAGGGTTAAATCAAATTGTAGATGATGTTTTGCAATTATATTTTTAAAAGTCAACCAGCTCTCCCACCATAGAATCGTCTCATCTTCTATCCTGATCCATCAGAAGTGCTGATGAGAGTCATCCTCTGTCTTATACTTATTCTAAACCTTGGCTCTTCCAAGAGATTCCCCTTGATGAAAACTGTTCTCCCTGGAACTGGCACATCCATTCCTAATAATGTTATTCAGAAGCCAACATCGATCATAAGAAAAATATCCACTCTTGCCAAGGCATTAAAAGCAGAACAAAGCTGGATATTGCTGACTCATACCCACCATAATCCTAGCTACTCAGGAGGTTGGGATCTGAGGATCAAGATTCAAAGCTGGCACAGGTAGGAAAGTCTGTGACACTTTTATGTCCAGTTAGCCACCAAAAACATCAGAAGCAGAGATGTAGCTCAAGTGGTAGAGCATGAGCCTTAAGCATAGAGGCTAAGAGACCCACCTAGTTCAGACTCTAGTATTAGTACACTCGTGTGCACGTGCACATGCACACGCACTCAAGCACACATACATATACATGCATGTACACGTGCATGTGTGAGAGCATGCGCCCACACACAACACAAACCAGGACAATGTCATTGCTCTCCTGAAAACGTGGCACAGAAATTTCTCAGGAAAATGCCAGTAAGGCTGCAGAGAAACAGTTCCCTAGCTTTGTCCATTGGCTAACTGCTCTCTGGCTCGTCTCTAAGCAAGGAGGAATGAAATGTTTGTATTACTACAATTCGCTTGTATTCTGCTCTTCTCTGAACAAGTGATAGTATTTCTCAATGCTGAGCAGAACATTAAGACTGCACATTCTGTTTAGCCAATATACGGGATGAGAGCCTTGTTTCTTTTTATATTAATCTATTTTTGTAGCATACTTTAACTGTACTCAATAATAGCCTTTGGTGTTTATTGCTTATTTATAAAAATGTTTTTTCTCTATGTACTTTCTTTTGCCTGTTAAATATCAAGTGTTTGCGGGAGGCGGGGGCTAGAGCAATTGAAAACCTTGCAACTAGCCAAAATCATTTTTACAATACAATTATTTTTCTTTGTTTCCTGTAGATGATAAAATAGCCTAGTCCATAGGGTCTGAGAAAAAAAAATGATGCCCACTGAAAACTACTTAATGTTTCTTTTAACAAGAATTATTAAGAGGCAAACAAAATATCCTAATACTAAACATCCATTTTGCACATTGTTTGAGACTCTTATATTACTTTAGAGATTATTTTAGGCAGGTATACACCTGTACATATGTTATCTTTCTAAATTAAGTCTTGTGTATCACAGTTGAGGTTTCATTTTAACGACCTATTTTGAATGTCCCAATATAAGTTTATTCCAATCATTGCTACCATTAAAAATAGGATTTGGAAAGTCAGTGTATACCTTATGAGAATCATAAATTTTAGTTATTGTAAAACCTGTAAGCTTACAGACACAGATTTATATTTCATTATGCTGCCCAGTAGTTTCCAGTATTTTCTTTGCTGTTACATATCAGCATTATTGGATCTAACAATTACTGTTCAAAAACTCTGCAATAAGTAACCACCTGACAATTTTCTCTTAATCTCTTCTACATGAATATTAGAGGGAGAAAAGGTCACGTAAAGACTTTTGAATCTTTAGGGACAATAGAAGAAAAGAGAAAAAAGAGACAAAAATACCTTCTACCACACATTCTAGCTCCCTGTTTCTTTTAAATCAGTGTTAATGACAGAACTCACACTGTTCACATGATATTCCAGCACTTCGCCATGATACATTCCACCAGTCACTCTTTGGCCAATCACATTGAGCCCTCAGGACTAGACTCAGCCTTGATGATGATGCCTTAGTATCATAGTTGTAACTATTTTTTGTTTTTAATCTAAATTCCTCTCTGGAATAGCAATGCTAATGATGTACTTTCCTATTGTGATTTAGTAGGAACATTTTGACAAGCCCACATTACAGTGAAAGAATGCATCTTATCTCCATTTTCATTCTACTGATGTTTGTCAAAGTCATATCATTTATTAATAGACAAGAAAAATAAAGATGACTAAGGGCAGACAACTCAAGGACAGAGATATTTCTTGTCCATTTCTTTGTTTACCTCTGGCTTCTTCGATTGCTAGCTTTCACCATGGGTGCTCCGTAAATGGTACTTGATGAAAAGTTTATGAATGATAACATACTAAGAGAGGAGAAAAGAGAAATGGTTTGAAATTATGCATGACTCAGGAAATGGTGCTTGCAAGAGTGATGTTAATTCTTCCTGGAGTTCAGCACCATACATTGGTAGGTGATTTGATTGTAGAGATGCAAGACATGAAAGAAACAGGAAGAAAATCAAATGAAGACTGTGAGTTCAGTGACCAAAACTGGATGCCAGAGGGAAGGCCCACAGATACTTTCTGAGCCTGTAGACTGTGGTTAACACTCCAGAGCATTTTTATGCATTTGGCTTTCTTTGACTTAAATCCTCTCCTGATACACTATATTTAGAGATCTTTATAACTGTATAACACAAAGCTTTCCAGTAAGATCTTTCTATCAGAATTACAGGGGTGTTCCAAATACAAGAAGATCAACTGAAGATACTCTTTCACAAGGTATGGGTTATTATTACCCATTTTTATTCTACCTTCTTGGTCCAAATACTACAACTACTTTAGTAGGAGAATATTTTAAACACTCCAGCAACCTAAAGACCAGAGACATAAAAAGCCTTTCAGAACAAGTAGAACTGCAACTAAGAATTCTTTAAAAACGTACAAAAATCACAGCAAAATACAAGATAATTAGCATAAAATATGGAAATTAATATCTCCATATTGGTCATGAAGAAGGTGAGAACAACATCACTTTAAAGAAAAAAATTAAAGACAGTGCAGGCTAGGTATGGTCGACTAATTGGAACAACACTGAATATTCAATAGATCACTCCATCTGCTGAGGGCCATATTTTGCCATCCTGGAATGTAGCTGGGAATGTGAATTCAAGAAAGGAACCCCAAGCCATTCCCAGTGCCCTGCAGACCATAGGGAAATGTGGGCTGCCTGTGTACCAGATACACGCTGATTTTCACCATCACTTCTCCTAGGTGTTAAAGTACAGGGACAGGTTAAAGAGAAGAAACAGAAATTGTTTAGGAAAAAAATTTTCATTGTTGCATGGTACTTCTGACATGTTGACACTATAATAAAATAAGAGTGTCTCTTTGTTATGGCAGTGAAAGTAATTTTACTTACCTTTTCCTGTCAATGAATACACATTGGGTGGTGAGAACAATCAGCTGCTGTAGCTGTTAACTCACTGATTAAGTATGTTGTCACCTAACTCTGAACTAATTAAAGGAATTGAAGCCATTTCTGCATTTGCCAACATGATATTAATTCTGTTATATAAGGTTTTGAGCCTGCTCACTCTTTTTCTCTGCCATAGATTTTGTTTTGTTTTGTTTTGTTTTGCCAGAGCTCAGGGCCTGAAACCTGTCCTTAGACTTTCTCAAGGCTAGAGCCATCTCAAGACTCTACCACTTGAGCCTCAGCACCATTTCTGGCTTTTTTCTATGTGTGTGGTACCGAGGAATCAAACCCAGGTTTTTGTGCATGTTACACAAGCACTCTACCACTAGGCCAAACTCTCGGCCCTCTGCCATAGTTTTTAATCACTTTTTTGTTTCACTAACAGTTTCACCCAGTTACTACATTCAGTGAGGACTCATCTTGACTCCTTTGGGTGCAATGTTTGTATGAGTTACTTGCATTTTTTTTTCCCATATGACTCAGGAGTAAACGCTAGGTGAGAAAGCCAGAAAATTGTCAAGGCCAAAAATATACAATTAATTTATATTGATGTAAAATTGTGAATTTGCCTATGTCTTTTGATAGAAGTAAATTATAACGGAGGATAAGAACTACCACCAATTTCTGGTCCTATGGAACCAATGAGACAATTAAAAAATGACTTTTCAACTCCCACTGCCTGCATTGATTTTAACTCATCGTAACTATGAGGTTTCTGAGGATCCTGAAAACTCTGCAACTCTACCTCCCTGCCTCCTATGATTAGCTGTCAGAAAGTGTCTAGGCAGATAGTATGCCTCTGCTTATATGCTATATTCAATTGCCCCATAACATGGCTCTTCCAGTATTGTAAAATTGGTTCAGTTGGTTCCAAAAGTACATACCAGTCCATAGATTGTCATTCCCAAAAATCTATCTCTGAAAAAGCAGCAGAGGTCTAGAAAAGAAATTCCTGAAGTACTTCAAAGGGGCAGGAAGAAAAGAAATAAAAAAGAAGGAAGGAGGGAGGAACAAAAGGAGGAAGGAAAGAAAGAAGGAAGAAAAGGAGGGAGGGAGGGAGGGAGGAAGAAGGAGGAAGGAGACCAAGAGCTGAAGTTTAGCTCTTTGTTGTTCCAAGCCTACTTTGCCAAATGACTTTCCCAAATGATAAAATAACCGTATTTTGTATTCATACAATGCTTTTAATATTTTCAAAGAATCTCTACATATATCATCCTGTAGAATCTAGGAGCCGATTTTTATAAATGAAAAGGACATAAGTAATCCTAAAGTGTTTCTAGAAGTTCAAAGCCAAAAAAAAAGCTTTCAAATTTAATGAAAGGAAAAGTCCCCAGAAGAGACTCAGACCAACCTAATCAAGCTGTGTGTAGGATCAAGAAAAGAAAATAACCTATCCATTTAAATAATGTAGTAGCAATTCTAAACAGTACTAAATGCATAAGGATCAGCTGGAACCACTTTTAGTCAAGACTGATTAATTTACTTTTCACAGCACCAGCCAGCCAAACAATTAAACAATGGCTTTCCAGCTCCCCACTGTCTATATTGATTTTAACTCATTGTAACTTATGAGGTTTTGAAACTTATAAATCCAGAAAATAAATAATCTGAAGTTTAAAAAAAAAATAAGGTTTAATTCTAGTGGACTATAGAACACACATTCACGCACAATGGGAAACATACAAAGGATGGAAGAGCAAATGGGAAATAAAACTAGTACAAATATGGCCAACTTGTCCACTATCTCTGATTTTACATTTTAATCTCTACTGAGGCATAATATTTATATGTCTTTTTAGGAGATGTTATAGTAAGTTGATGCACATATGGAATGTGTAATAATCAAATCTGAGTGTCAAGCATTTCCATCTCGTGAAATAGTATTTGCTTGTATGTGTATTTGTGTTCTTCCATGATAGTCACTTTGAATTGACCATAGTCAAATTTCATTCATAGCTGTGGTATAGAAAATCTATAGCCAATTCTCGGGCTGTGTTTTGGTGCTCCTTATTGAATTTGCTCTCCTTAACTCTCAGCTCTATTTCAGTCAGTGTCCTCTGTCCACTCTTCCATTTGGTGCTTCTATGAAATTGACTTCCACAGATGGATGTAAGCATGTGGCATTTGTCATTCTGTGCCAGACTTCTACGCATATTGCAGCAGATGATAGGATCCCATTTTTTGTAGCTAAATGACATCCCATTGAATACATATAACAATATATGTACTTACTATTTTTGAAAATGTGAGGATTCAAAAAAATGCACATCAATGACCATCATAAATCAATGTCCAGGGGAGAGGAGGTGATGGAGGAAAGGGAAGAGGACAGGAGAGTAAGAGAAGAGGGTGGGGTGGAGAGAGGGGGAGAGGAAAAGGGAGAATGGCATAGTAAATAGACAAGGAGGGATTCAAAGTATTTGTTCAGTTGGTGTCCTCTGCCACCAGGGTAACTGAGAAAGACAATAAGTAATAGTATATTTTTTACAAGTGTTGGAACCTAGGCTTAGTTTCTTTGGTAAATAATTCTGTGACTTCAGACAAGTTGAGAACCCATCCAGGATTACTAAACAAGGAGCTATTTAGAACATGTCTTTCCCCAACAGCTGCACACTTAGTATGCCTGCATTTACACTCCCATTGTCAATCCTTCCATAGAAAACAGGATGACATTTACATTTATAAAAAGTCAAAAGAAACATCTCAGTAGCCACTGGCGAAATATAGAACCTCTCAAAATTTTCCATGAGTTTCTAGGCCCAGTCCCAATACACCCTTGGTGGCAGACCTTTTGCTAGCTGCCAACTTAATCCATCAACTGATTTAACCGAAAGCTCCAGAGAGCCGAGGCTGCCAGCAGCAGCACCACTGGAAGAGGAGACATCCCCTCCATTGCTGTGGAGCTGTGGCTCAGCTTGCACTAAAAGGATGTAATTGCTAATGTAGTTATTGACTTGATGGATCTCTCCCAGCCTAGCTTATTTCATTAGGACTGTTCCCTCAGCCATTTTAGGATAAAATTTCCTAGGTATCTAACTATAAAGAAAATGTCTGTCTTTATTTTCTACCTTTTTTTTTAGTTCCCCCAACATGTCATTGCACTTGATTTATGAGTTTCATGGGTTCACAATGTACTAAGCACTTGACTTACAAAAGGATCGTCCTGCAACAGTACATATTGTAAATAAGCCCCATCAGTGAATGCAAAAATATCCTCCATATTTGTGCAAAGCTTGGGTGCTTTCCTGAGTCAGTTATTTTAGGCCATTTATGGTTCATTGATCCTCTTAAACAATTGCTTGATCATTTCCTTATTTATGAATATACAGGCAGTGTTGCCAGAGAAGCAGTTAGAGCCAAAAAGCTTTGGATTTTCCTCTAGTGGGGTTGCATTCTGAACTCACCTCTCCACTTTAAATTAGAAGCTGAAACCCCCGTTTTCATCTGTTGGCAAAAGAAACATCTAAGAAATACCAGTCATTAAATGTAGCTTGTAAATCTAGGTATGAAATTTGTTGTCTTCAAGAGCCAAAAAATGTTGGTTTACTCAGAGGTGGCAGATTGCTTTGATCCCAATCCAAGGGATGAAATACCTAAAGATAATATTTCTTGACAGAGAGAAATAGGCTCAAATAAAAGAAAACCTATGGACAAACTTGATGATTTCAAGACAGGCATTTTTAGAATTGACCCACCAAGCCTAGCAATACCTGAGCCACTGAATGAAAAACCTAATTCAAAGCCTCATACCCCAAACCTCACCACACTGTAATTAAAGTGATGTCAGCCTTCTACCATAAACCAGTGGTATGATTTTTCAGAGGTTTATGACTCAATCATAAAAATTCATTCTCGGCTGGAAACTAGCACAAGGCAGTGAAACTCGAGAACACTTTTTTTAATAGAGGAAAAAATTATGTCAGCTTTGTTAAGGTTATAGAAACATTTTTTTTACTTTTCTAGCTCATATAAAGAAAATAAATCTGCTTTATATGTACAAATTTTCTATAAGCTTATTGAATTTCAATACTATATGATATATAAACCCCTGAAGTACTTATTTTTGTGTCTTCCCCTAGTGTGTGTGTGAGTGTGTGTGTGTGTGTGTGTGTGTGTGTGCCTGGGGGGGGCTTGTATTAGGGCTTTAACTTAGGGACTAGAACTATCTTTTAGCTTTAAAAAAAAAAAAACAGGCCAGGAGTTTAGCCTAGTGGCCTAGTGGCAGAGTGCTTGCTTACCATGCATGAAGACCTCCGTACTACATACATAGAAAAAAGCCAGAAGTTGTGCTGTGGCTTAGTGGTAGAACTCTAGCTTTGAGAACACTCAAGGATAGTGCTTAGGCCCTGAGCCCAAGCCCAGGACTGGCAAAAAAAAACCCCAGAGAACAATAGCTCCACTTCTGAATTCTTGCTGGCTATTTGCAGATAAGTCTTATGGGAAGCAGGATTCTGGCTCAAAGACTAGCCTTGAGCACAAAAAGCTCAGAGACAGAACCCAGGTTACATGTTCAAACCCCATCACCAAAAAAAAAAAGAAAGTGTCTCATGGACTTTGCTGCCTAGATTAGCCTGAAATCATGATTCTCAGTACCCAGGCTCTTGATTTGTTTTATTTTTCTGACAGAAGCTTTTGATGCAATCAGAGAAAGGTAGAGTTGAAGGAGAGCAGTGGAGGTTCCTGTCTAACCTTTCCCTGCAGAGCCTGTATTTGTTCTGTTACCTCCTTGTGCATATCATATATAATGCACTTTCCCTACTGGCTTTCTCAAAAATACCTTTACAAATCTGTAACACTTTCAGGGTCTGGGCTATATCTGTAATAGTTAGGAGTGAAATAGAATTATATTCCTTTTTATACAGTATCTGCAGAAGCATGCATGGTAAAGATGATGAAATAGTTGGAGGTCCCCTTGATCCAGTAAGTTACCTTGGAGGTTTTGAATGGTAAAAACTCTTCCTTCCAGAGGAATACATCCTGAGGCAATGTAAACAGATAGATGAATATACTTCTCAGATGCAAGAACTGCAAACCATTTCTTATTTTAGTATCTTAGAAAGCCAGATATCATTGATGGCATTTGTCTCATGCCAGCTCTCAATCTAAGATGACCTTAAAATGTTTAAGAATCTATTTATGGACTAAAAATCTTTTCCCATTAGACAATCCATTACCTTTAAGTCAACAACAATGATTTAATTCTATATGTATATGAATGTATAGTCAACAAATCAGTTTATAAGTACAATGTATCTTGATCAACATCACTTCTTTCATTGCTTTTCCTTCACCTTTCCCAATTCCACCCACCACCTTAAGTTACATGGCTCCAACATTGAATATTATGACTCTATTTTATTACAAAACTACAAAAAACCCTAATCCTAAACGTGTTGTCTAATAAATTCCAGATCTTTCCATATTGAGTTGCTATTTTATTTTTCACCAGTGGAGATTGAACCCAGAGACTTCCATTAAATCACATACCTATGGGGTTTGTGTGTGTGTGTGTGTGTGTGTGTGTCTGTCTATCTGTCTGTCTGTCTGTCTGTCTGTCTGTGTCTGTGTGTATGATAAGGTTTCACTTTGCCTGGCTGGCTTTGAAAACTGGATCTTTCTGCCTCTACTTTCCAAGTAGCTGAAATTACAGATATGTATCACTACAGTAGGCCAATTCTACTGTTATAAAATAATGTGGAAATGAATGGATGTGTTAGGAAATTCATTGAAACAAAAATTAGTATCTTCATTATTTTAAAAGATCAGTTAGTTAGAGGGGAATAAAAGGAAGTTACCACTTAATCATCATCTATTATATTGGACAGTTTTAAAACACTTCAATGGAGTCTTATTTTTCAAAATGTTAAAAACAGTCTGAAGCATGGAAGCAAAGGAGGGTGAATAAAAGAGAGAACTGTATCAGAACAGAATACTGCCTTTGAATAGTGCTCTTTCTCACATTTTTGTGAGGGCACAAGTATATGCAGCAAGCAGAAGGCCACAGACAGTTCTTCTCAGTAAACACGTGGATAAAGTGAACCCCTGTGCAGAGTCAATTAAGTTCCAGATTTGCAGCAATTTCTACTCTCCCCGTGAGTGTGAGGTCAATGAAGGAAAGTGCTCTTACATTCTGGCTCTCTATTAAATCTGAGCATCTCCAAATGGCACACCTCCATCCTGATGTCCATTTTTATCAAAGTTAAACTTATGCTAAAAGAGTGGAATATTCCAGATGATCAAAAGAATAGCTAGAGGAGAACTTAAGGAGTTTGGCTTGAGTGTAGCAGGCAAGAAGAATGTTTCTGATGACCCAATTGAAAGGACTGTAACCTTATAGGGCACAAGAGAAGACAGAGCAGCCTGTAGGACAAAGTGGGAGAAGTTGTATGATCAGAGGTGGAGCAATTCAGTTTGGCCCAGCTCTGACTGAGTCAAAGGCCACCCACAGAGCTGGCTTTACCCACTCTGCTTAAACTCCTTCCTCAAAAGGCACTGGCCTTCAAACTAGAGTGTGCAAAAATCTGCTGACTAGGTTCTGGAATTTTCACCACAGGAAGGGACACAGTCCAGATGGTCACCTCTAAATGTAATGGACAGGGACTGAACATGTAAAAACCCTGCACAGTAAACAGTTTTGAAATGCAAAAGTATTTTTTCTTGCAATTGGACTTGTATATTGCAATTTCATTTGCTTTCTCATGGGCTCACAATAGGTTTACCAAACCAAAGAACAGACTTCACACATTCCTTCTGATATTATTTTTGTATGACAGGTACTTGATCAAAACGCTGGAATTTTTTTTCCTTTATCATAATGAGAAAGTTTGAGGAAAACAAAACAGAACTGAAGTTTAGATATAACTTTATTACATTCTGAATTCTTTTGTCACACAAGTTTATGTAATATTCTTTTCAAGGAACTTATTTTGAGATAATTATGCATAAGTAGACAAAAATCTTTTATGCTATTTTATATATTTTATTAATGAGTTTCGATTTGGGAGCATGGTTTATGTCTTGTTGTTTATACCATAATTAGGGCACAGTTTCTGATAGGTTCAGAAGAAAGCTTTTATCCTTTATGATCACCAACAAAGGTAAAATCATCATTTAATTACTTGAATCTACAAACCCAATTTCCCTGAGCCTCAACCCTCTTCTCCACCTAACACTGACAGTGTCTTACAAGCTAGCCAGAATGTGAAATTATGAACATGACAATCTGCCCTCTGGAACATATGCATTGCCCATTCTCTAGATCTGTATTGAATTTATGTATAACTTCTTCTTATAAGGGTCCTTTCCTTCATCACATGTTGTTTCTCCATATGCCTAGTATAAGATTCTCAGATTAGAAGACCAGATTCTCTTTCTTGGTTTCTTTTTGCAATCCTTATCAAAGCTTATTCCACAAGTTGTCACCTCTGAAAAGACCAGATCAAGTAAATAGTTGTCTAGCTAACGTTTACCCTTCAGGTCTTTAACTAAATGCCATATTGGGAACTTTTTCTAAGACTTCAGATTAGATGAGGTCTCCCTTTTATGTGCTTTAAAGAACTTTGCCCTTTTCAAGACTCATCACAACTCAATCTCTACAACTATTTGTGGGTCATGTGTTTGATGTCTGGTTTTCTTCCTGTCCTAAAATTGACTAGGAAAGAGAAATCAGTCTTGTTTCCTGGTAGGATCTCAGTCTCAAGCCTGGGGACTAGCAAGATGGTGCGCTCTCATGAAAGGCTTATTGTTACTATGAAGGAGTCAGTAGTGACTCAAGGTACTATTCTCCAGGTTTAATATTTGCCTTTAAAAACAAAATAAAGGGGCCGGGAGTTTGGCCTAGTGGTAGAGTGCTTGCCTAGCATGAACGAGGACCCGGGTTCGATTCCTCAGTACCACATACATAGAAAAAAGCCAGAAATGGTGCTGAGGCTCAAGTGGTAGAGCTCTAGCCTTGAGAAAGTCCAAGGACAGTGCTCAGGCCCTGAGCTCAAGCCCACGACTGGAAAAATAAATAAATAAGTAAGTAAGTAAGTAAGTAAATAAATAAATAAAGTTTGTGGTACTTCCGGATCTTTACCTTGAAAGTTTCTACCTATGTCTATGTGCCACAGAATGGAAAAATATAAGGGAAGGAGTAGGTAAAAGATGTTAAAAGGGTGACACAGTTCAAGACACACCATATATGTAAACAATAGATGGCCTTCATGAAGTAGCAACCCCAAATATTCAGTACATTTCCTAAACATTAAGAAAAGTGAGTGAAGGAATGGTTTGGGAGGGGTGGGTGAGAATGTGGAAAGGGTTGACAATGATCAAGACACACGGTTCATACACTGCTCTGTTGCATGACACCTCCTTTGTACAACTATCCAAAGTTAACAAAAACACTCACAAAGAAAAGAGGGCTGGGAGTTTGGCCTAGTGGTAGAGTGTTTGCCTAGCAGGCACAAAGATCGGGTTCGATTCCTCAATACCACAGATACAGAGAAAAAGCCAGAAATGGTGCTGTGGCTCAAGTGTTAGAGCTCTAGCCTTGAGAAAGCCCAAGGACAGTGCTCAAGCCCTGAGTTCAAGACCCAGGACTGGCAAAAATGGAAAGAAAAAAAAGAAAAATAGAAGCACATTCATTTTCCTTATATACTAGTACTATGATCAATTCAAAAGCATTTCCTCTTGCCGTTCTCCATAACTCTGTGAATTATAGATTATCATCTTTGTCTTACAAGTTGCTCATTCCAAGTCTCATATGTAGGCTAGGATTTTCTACCAAGTTCATGTGACCCCTGGGTAAATGAAGTGCAACTTAATTCTTTTATTTGCAAAGAAAACAATCTCCCTGGAATATGCAGTCCTCTTTTCAGGCCCTTCATTCATATGACAGGAGTGTCATTGGCTCACTGCTTACCCTTCCACCCACTAAAAGATTTTGTTTATACAAGCCAGATCAATCCTAAAATGCAAATCATGCCATGCCAATCTCCTAACTAAAATTTCCTAGATTTTGAAATGCTGTAGAACCAGGCCCAAGTTCTTTGCAATGGCCAGCAAAGCATCCCCTTCCTTTTACAGCTCATCTCTTATTACTGCCCCATCCGATTACTACTGCACCCAACCATTGTAGTCCTCTCCAGGTTCCAAGACCCTTGAACTCATGACTTTGTTAAGTATTCTACCCTCTTTTGTCCTTCCGAAGCCCTGTCATCATATTCAGTCTCCTGTCATAGCTCATATTTTACTTCGCTGTGGATACTTCCTTCTTTTTACTTTAAGCAGAAATTAAATTGCTAATCAGTCCTACCACTCTATGCTGAGAGATTGTGCCTCATTTAGCCAAGTCAAAGGCTCACCAACATAAATCCCACTTATCCACCCCACTGTATCTTCAGTGTGTACCACACATGCTTACATGTTGGAAATATATTCTTTAAATGTATACCCTGGTGGAGTTTAGGAGGTTATTTGGAGTAAGATGGAGCCTTGAGGGAGAGCTATCTATGAGATATTCTTGACCCTGTGAGAGGAGAAAGTAAGGATCCACCCTGCAGTGGCAATCCCTTCACACTGCAATGACATACCTACCACAACTTCCCCAGATGCTAAATCCATCCTCTTGGGCTTTCCATCTCCAGGGCTGTGAAACAAAGAAACTTCTGTATTCCTCACTGATATTTTATACCAGCATTAGGAAATGAAATAGGAAACAAGCTTCAACCTATATGTCAATTTCTTAGGGATGACACCCTAAAGTGTCAAAAAAAAGTACAAGTATATAAATAATAAATACTGATGCCAAACCTCATGGCTGATATTTTATTAATTTTTTCCAAATATTAATAATCTCCACCAACTAAAGATCTTTTACTTCTGTCTCTACTGCAATGTGGCCAAGAAATGTCTTTTGCATAAAAGACATAGTATAGGAAATAGAGATAAAGGCAGGGTAAGGATTTCCAAAGAAAATGCATGGAGAAGCCAGGAACATGGAAAGTAGAGAGATCTCTATTCTAGCTGGATAATAGAACTCTGAATGAATTTTTCATTCAGCTGGTGATAAAGCAAAGATTGTGCATGCAAAGAGGGCTAGAAAGTGAAATGAGATAGGAGGAATATAAGAATACCATGGGCTTCTAGAAACCGAAGTATAATCTACACTCCATAGCAGACATCCATTCATTCCCTGTCTCACTGTCCTGTTCTCCACATAGAACTAACTCACCATTCCCAAATACTTAAGTTTTTATTTACATTCTGTCTCTCAAAACATAAGTACCACTAGGGCAAAGACTTTGGTGATCTTACTCACCACTCTATCCTAATGATTATTGCTTTCTATCATTGAGGAAGTAATTAAAAATACCTTTTAAATAAATATATGGAAGTCTTAAGGTAATAAAGATAAAAACAAAGCACTAATACTATGTGTGACATAAGATGGAAAAGGAGGCAGTCACAAGCTAATTTCACCTTTGGGTCTAATGTGACTAACCATAGAGTAGAACGTGTCCGCATGTTGAGGAAGTTGTACTTTATCCAAAAGCAATGAAATGATATGATTTCATTTTTAAATTATTTTATTTATTCATTTTTTGACCCTAGTTCTAGGACTTGAACTCAGAGCCTCGGCACTCTCCTTAAACTTTCATGCTCAAGGTTAGAGCTTCACCACTTGAGCCACAGCTTCACTCTTGGCTTTTTATCTGCTAAAACAGAGATCAATGTCTCAGAGACTTTTCTATTGGGTGTGGCTTTGAACCATAATCCATACATCTCAGCCTCCTGAGTAGCTAGGATTACAGATGTGAGCCACTAGTACCTGGTAAAATGGTGTTAAGTTTTAAGCACCTATGATATGTGATTAAGAAACACAATTTAAAAACAGAATTCAAGTTTCAGTGAAGAGAACTGATGGAGTAGAACTGGAGAAGAGTCACCATTTTTAAGAAGTTTTACAGCAGACATGAGACGTACTCTGTTGGACAAGTAGGAAGAACAAGGTAACAAGAAAGACCAATTGTACTGCAAAAACTTTACACTGTGAAATTCTATTCATGTAATGAAAAACTGATTATTTATTTGAAATAGGAAAGGGAAGGGGGGAAAGATGATTGGGAAGGGAAATGGGGACAAAAACCATGAGGAGTATCGACGTGTAAGAAGTAATGCACCTACTATCTGGCGAATGTAACTGTAACCCCTCTATACATTACACTGACAATAAAAAATTTTAAAAACTGGTTAGGAGCAAGACTAAATTACCATGAGTCTCAGACTTCCATCCCAGATGAATTATGGAGTCTTTCTCAGGCAGGAAAATCACTGGACAACAAACTGGCTTAGTACATAGGGTAATAGTTCCATTTGGCTGAAAGGATAGCAGAGAACATTGAGACTTTCTACTAGCTAAATCAATGCTTAGGTAGGTCAAGCCAAAAAGGAAGGATCTGCATTATTATTGGTTAGTTGGCCAAATTTATCATCACTGAGTATTGGTAATGTCTCTGAATTTAGAGCCATTTTATGTTATTTTATGTTATTATTTTATGTTACTCTAATGCAAGTTAGCATTAGAAAGATTAGTAAATTCATGAGTTTTTGTTGAACAGGGTAGAGATATCTAAAGCCAGCAAGTTCAGTTTTGGCAATCTTCATCCAGACACGGATCACAGTGTTCAAATCCTCAACAACAGTGACACATAAGTTCTGTTTATAGCTGTCACCTTTCATTGTTGTAGTACATGCTGACACCATGTTTTTGCATAGCCAGTCCACATCATTTATTCTTCATATACTTTTACCTTCTTTGGCAAGCAGTTACCCAATTACAATTATACAGATAGATATGCATACACATTCACAAACATACAATTTTAAAAGAAGCACTAATAAGAATTGATACAGATTTAGTATATCTTTGATTGGGGAAATGCCAAGTAGTGGAATTGCTGGGTCATAGGGGAGCTCTATGTTTAGCCTTTTGAGGCACTGCCATACTGCTTTCCATAGTGGTTGAATGAGTTTGCACTCCCACCAACAGTGTAGTAGGGATCCCTCCTGGCCACATCCCCTCCAGCATCTGTTATTATTCGTTTTCCTGATCCTGGCCATTCTAACTGGAGTGAGGTGGAATCTTAGAGTTGTTTTGATTTGCATTTCTTTTATGACCAGAGATGTTGAGCATTTCTTCATGTGTCTATAGGCCATTTTTGTTTCTTCTTCAGAGAAGACTCTCTTTAAGTCTTTGGCCCATCTTTTAATGGGATGGTTGTTACTTTGGAGGTTAGTTTTGGAGTGATTTAATTTTTTGAGTTGTTGATATATTTTAGATATGAGACCTTTGTCCATTGTATGGTTGGTGAAGATCTTCTCCCACTCTGTAGGCTTCCTACTTAGTTTACTAGCTATGTCCTTTGCCATACAAAAGCTCTGCAGTTTAATGCAGTCCCACTTATCCAGCCTTTCTCTGATTTGTTGTGATTCTTGATCCTTACTAAGAAAGTTTCAACCTGTGCCAAGGAGGTCTAGTGTATCTCCTATTCCTTCTTGTAAAGTTTTCAGTATGTCAGCTTTTACCTCCAGGTCTTTGATCCATTTGGAGTTAATTCTAGTGCAGGGTGACAAAGAAGGATCCAACTTTAGTTTTCTGCATGTGCTGAACCAGTTCTGCCAGCACCACTTGTAGAAGAGGCTGTCTTTCTTCCATTCTATTTATTTTTATTTTTTATTGTAATTAGTAAAAGGGTTACATGATATTTGCCAGATAGAAGGTGCATTAATTCACATACATTGATACCCTTTCACATGTCTTGGTACCCATTTCCCTCCCCCCCACACCCCCCACCCGTCTTGGTTTTCCCCCCTTCCCTATCAAATTTCAAATATCCAAATACAAATAAATTCAATATATCAGATAACAAAGTGAGATACTATAACAATATGAGATAGCCAAGGGACAGCAAAGGAGATGAGAGACAACATAGTACATTAAGGACAACAATCATTCGTTATATTCTTCCATTCTATTTTTTTGGCTCCCTTGTCAAAGATTAGGTGGCCATAGGTCTGTGGTTTAATATCTGGGTCCTCAGTTCTATTCCATTGGTCTTCAGGCCTGTTCTTGTGCCAGTACCAAGCTGTTTTGAAATTATACCTCTGTAATAGAGTCGAAAGTTTGGTATTGAAAATCCTCCCGCGCTGTTCTTTCTGCTAAGAAGTGTTTTTGCTATACAGGGTCTTTTATTATTCCAAATGAAATTTTGGATTGCCTCTTCTATTTCTTTAAAGAATGCCATTGGGATATTGATGGGTATTACATTGAATTTGTAGATAGCCCTTGGCAAGATTGTCATTTTCACAATGTTGAGTCTTCCAATCCAGGAGCATGGGAGGTTTTTCCATTTCCTCAGTTCTGCTTTAATTTCCTTTTACAGGGTTTTAAAGTTTTCATCAAAAAGGTCCTTTACATTCTTAGTTAAGCTAATTCCTAGGTACTTTATTTTCTTTGAGGCTATTGGGAAAGAGCTTGCCTTCCAACTTGTTGCCTCGTTACTCTCACTGTTGGTGTAGAGGAAGGCAGTTGATTTTTGAGGGTTAATTTTATACCCTGCTACCCTTCCAAAGTTTTGAATCAGCTCAAGGAGCTTGGGAGTAGAGTCTATAGGATTCTTTAAATACAGAATCATGTCATCTGCAAAGAGGGATAGTTTTACTTCCTCTTTCCCTATTTGGATCCCATTTATGCTTGCTTCTTGCCTTATTGCACTGGCTAAGAATTCTAATATTATGTTGAAGAGGAGTAGAGAGTGTTGGCATCCTTGTCTTGTTCCTGATTTTAGAGGGAATGGCTTTAGCTTTTCGCCATTAAGTATAATACTAGCTGTGGGTTTGTCATCCACAGCCTTTATTACAGTGAGGAATGTTCCATGGATTCCTAGTTTCTCCAGAGCTTTTAACATAAATGGGTGTTGGATCTTGTCAAATGCCTTTTCTGCATCTATTGAGACAATCATGTGATTTTTGTCTCTGCTCCTGTTGACGTGTTGAAGTATATTAATTGATTTGCGTATGTTGAACCAGCTTTGCCTCCCTGTAATGACTCCTGTTTGATCATAGTGTATAATTTTTTTGATGAGTTGTTGTAGACGGTTGGCCAGTATTTTGTTGAGAAGTTTTGCATCGATGTTCATCAAAGATATAGGTCTATAGTTCTCTTTCTTTGATGAATCTCTGTCTGGTTTGGGGATGAGGGTTATACTGGCTTCATAGAATGAGTTTGGTAAAGAACCTTCATTTTCAATTTTGTTGAAGATCTTGGGGAGTATTGGTGTGAGCTCTGCTTTGAAGACCTTATAGAATTCAGCTGGCCCTGGGCCTTTCTTAGGTAGAAGTTCTCTTATGGCCATTTCTATTTCAGTGCTTGAAATAGGCCTGTTTATTTGGGTTAGTTCGTCTTGGTTCAGTGTGGGTATGTTAATATTGGCTAGGAATTCATCCATTTCTTCTAGATTCTCAAATTTGTTGGCATAAAGGTTTGAGAAATATTCCCTCATGATACTCTGGATCTTGGTAATTTCTGTCGTGATATTACCATTTTCGTCTGTGATTTTGTTTATTTCGGTAAACAAAGACATACTAAATCCACCAGCACAACAGTGTTCATTGCAGCACTGTTTACCATAGCAAAGATATGGAACCAACCTAGATGTCCCTCAGTTGATGAGTGGATCAACAAGATGTGGTATTTGTACACTATGGAATTCTATGCTGCTGTCAGAAAGAATGACATTTCCCCATTTGTTAGGAAATGGAAAGACTTAGAAAAAAATCATATTAAGTGAAGTAAGCCAGACACCAAGGAACATAGGCTCAATGCTTTCCCTCATTTGTCATAATCAGTAGAAACCTTGGGCTCTCCTAGCAGAGATTTGCAATAGAGCAAAACCTTGATACAAAAGGCCATATAGTAGGACCCTAAATGAAAGGATCTCTAGGATATAGAAACATAAGCCATATAATGAATGATTGTTGTTCTTAAGGTACTATGTTATCTCTCATCTCTTTTGCTGTCCCTTGGTTATCTCATATTGTTACAGTATCTCACTTTGTTACCTGATATATCAGATATATTTGTATTTGGTTATTTGAAATTGGATAGAGAACGGGGAAAACAAGATGAGGTGTGGGGGTGGGGGGGAAATGGGGACCAAGACATGTGAAAGGGTATCAATGTATGGGAATTAATGCACCATCTATCTGGCAAATATCATGTAACCCTTCTAATAATTACAATAAAAATATATGAAAAAAAGAATTGATACAGATAAGAATTAAAGCTACAGAGCTGAAATTTCTGTGGTAACTGTTTTCTCTAACATATCAATGATGAAAACATACAGAATAAGAGGTTTGGCATAGGCCTAAGTGGAAATATGCCACCAAATACATGTTTCTTTTACCTATAATAGGTTATATATACATATATACATAAGCTTATATATGTATACATATATAAATATCTGTTCACATGCCGGCATCCTGTCTTGCTTTTGTAGGAGAGAGACAACAAAATAGATAGTTGAATTCTAGATTCAATAGATAGGTGATAGGTAGATAGATTTGTGTATGTTTATACATAAGTATATAAAGAACGAATTAAAATGAAATGCACATTATTAAAACAGATTATTCTAAAAATAAATATTCATCCAGGAATGAAACTTTACTGGCACATTGATTCCTGGATTCATAAGCATGCATCTGAGAAAAAAGGGAAAGGATGGATTATTTTCATTGATGCATTATGTTCAAAGTGATAACTAAAAGTGTAATCTTCAGATTCCCTTCTCAGAACACATGATTAAGAGACTCTACATTTTATTTAAGTTGAGTCTGTTGCATCATAGTCTTCTTTGTCCACATTTCCACAATTTCAACTGAGCCAAATTAAACCACAGTGAAATTGATTATCCATATCTCCTTTACTTACCTGTAATGGAAGGTGTTAACAATGAATAACTTGGGTTAGACAATTAAAAAGCTCATATAGCAAGTCATTGTCTGTAAGAGATTTCAAAATAAGGCTGACATCTGTTACAAAGAAGGATTAATTAGGTAGTGCTTTAAATGATAAATTCTGGCTCCATCTCCCATGAGAACAGTTGGTAAATGTACTGTGCTAATTAGGGATTTGGATCAAAATATCATTTTATTCTAATCATGAAGCCTATTAAGTTTTTTTATTAATACTATCAGTTTTTACTAACTATGTATCACACGAGTTTATATGAGAAACAGAAATCCTTGTCCTCTGGTGAAGAGAATGTCTTACAATTGATAGAACAGTTTCAGTTAAAATTTCTTAATTTAGAGCTAAACTGTTGCCTTGTGATTTCTTTCTGTTCTAGATTTTGCCTTCTTCACAATATGCTATTAAAATTATTGCATTTAAGTCTAATAAAAAAATCACACCAAATAAGCAACAGAAAAGCCAGGGTTTTGACAAGATACATAAGAGAAATAATTTAAGTCATGAACATAAGCTCTGAATGAAGGATCAGATTCTCCAAAGGATTTCCAGATGGGTGCTCTATAGTATCTATCTTCATTTTCTCCATTTCTTCCCAAGTCTAGTCCCATGACTTATGCAGTTCCTACTGTGCTTTATGTAGAAAGCAACTGCAGATAATAGGAAGTTCACTTAAGTTCCTAAACTCTTCACATCTCTATTTTGCCATGTGTAATCTAACATAGTTATGATGGAAGTTCACAGGTTTCTGAAGTTATTGTCAGAATTATATGAGTTACTGTGGGAAGAGGGCATGTCACGTTACTCAGCAGATCACTTCATTAATAGCCATCAAAGGCCTTTCCTCAAAGTTTTTACATTTTCCAAAGAAAAAAATATGAAATCACTAAGAGTTGCAGTAAGAATAGAGACAGTTAAAATATAAATGTGTATAGGTATGTATAAAATAATACATTATTTGGGGGTTTCTACAGATAGCATGCTGAGTTTTTTCATATATTTTTATTGTAATTAATATAAGGGTTACTTTATATTCACCAGATAGAAGGTGCATAACTTCACAAACATTGATACCCTTTCTCATGTCTTGGTCCCCATTTCCCTCCCCCCACCTCACTCTTCATCTTGTTTTCCCCCTTCTCTATCCTATTTCAAATAACCAAATACACATATATACAATATATCAGATAAGCATGCTGAGTTTTATGAACATTTGATTATCACACATGCACACTTTTAGTTATTAGTCACAAAAAGAAATACCTTAACATTCAAGAACAAAAGGATCTTCATGAAACTTCTGCTATAATGAGCAAGAAGAGAAACCATCAAAATATCCAATTAAAGAGTAGGCGTTTGGAAAGGCTGTGCCAGAGGAGGACTGCCCTATCATAAACACCTCTTCATTTCCCGGTATGCTGTCATCTCAAAGGACATTATAAAAATGATGGCTCACTTATGTTCAGCTCATAACCAGTTGAGACGGATGAGGGATATTTACTGAATGGATTTGTGTTGAGGTGTGTGTGTGTGTGTGTGTGTGTGTGTGTGTGTGTGTGTGTGTGTGTGTGTGCACATGCTCCTCCTGAGCTTGAAGTCAAAGATTGAACACTGTCCTGGAGCTCTTTTGCTCATGTCTAGAGCTCTATCCCATGAGCCCCACCCCCCACTTCCAGATTTTACCTGGTTAATTGAAATAAGAGTCTCATGGACTTTTCTGCCCATACTGGCTTTAAACTATATTCCACAGCCTCCTGAGTAGCAAGGATTACAGGCCTTAGCCATCAACACTGGGTGAGAATTTTTTTTAAAGATATCTATAAGACCTACTTTTGAAATTCAGAATAAAAATCTGCTTAAGGAAGTGGTGAGGTGGCTCAAGTGGTAGAGTGATAGCCTTGAATAGAAAAACTCAGGGACAGCTCCCAGGCTGCTTAATAGAAACCTAGAAAATATTTATCCTTATAACTTAGATTTCTGAGTTCACTGGAGGGAATGCCAATGAGAAAAATTGGCTCTCCATGTTGCCTACCAAATGTTCATCTTTGGAAACAGCCATATAAAATCAGATCCTAACGTTGAAATTGAATCTACTCTTCAGTGCATATCTCAAAGGTTGTTAGAGGCCATACAACTTGCAGGTACAAATACAAAGGTTATGTCGGCCTCTTACCAAAAGTCTTTAATTCCAATAACATTATTATAAGTAATAACAATGACTATCTTGCTGACTATCATGGTTATGTTCTTCTGGCTATCCAATACTACTCTGATGAACACTAGGTTGCAAAAATTCAATTGTGCATCCCAGACTATAACTTTGAAGCCAAACAGCAGCAGATTCTTGTACAGTGAGTAAATTCGTGTCATCGCACATTGATAGCCACTCATCACTTCTGTAAGCAGTCTTCTTGCTTGTCATAACCCTTCTATTAATTACAATAAAAAATGAATTAAATAAATAAATAAATTTCCTTCTATTTGTACACTGACTTCTAGATTCGCAGACCTTTCCAAGAAACTCATGTTTTGTTTGTTGTGTTTTCTATGTGTCATTTGATACCTGACCTCTCTGTTGGAAAGATGTGGATCTCCAAGAGACCTAGACTTTTGCCCCAGTGATAGGAAGTGATATCAGGGGGGCAGAGGCATAGCTCTGTTGGTGCCGTCCTAACCAATGAGCAAAATCAGCATATCTTTGACCTAAGAAAAGGAAGAAAGATAAAGAAATGATGACAGGAAATCACAATCTTTTGTTTGAGCAAATAGCTATGGATGAAGTTGACAGAATAATCTGAGTCATCATTCAAAATCAGAAAGGTGGAACAAGATAAAACCTAACACTGTAGTAGAAACCCTGACTGAGGTTCATTATCTAAGGGCAGTTGGTAATTTGAAATTGTTCAGGAATTTAAAGATTGGCATTAATAACTCACGTCTATTATCCTAGCTACTCAGGAAGCTGAGATCTGAGGATCAGGGCTCAAAGCCAATCTACACAGAAAAGTATGTGAGACTATTATTTCCAATTAACTAAAAAATCTGAAAGAAAACATATAGCTCAAGTGCTAGCCTTAGGAAGAAAATATGTCAAACAAAAATACAAGGTCTTGAGGTCAAGCCCTAATGCTGGCACAAAAGAAAGAAAGAAAGCAAGGAAGGAAGGAAGGAAGGAAGGAAGGAAGGAAGGAAGGAAGGAAGGAAGGAAGGAAGGAAGGAAGGAAGGAAGGAAGGAAGGAAGGAAGGGAGAAAGAAAGAAAATGATTATCAAGTCAACAAGGTTTTATGGGATATGTCTTGAAATATTAAATTGTAACTTGCATCCAAGAAATCTGTACATAGCTAGGAGCTGAAGGGTTAGTGATTGAGACACTGATGAGGCAGTAACCAGATGGTACTGGAGCCTGAGGCAACATTTACAGTCTAATGTATACTCCTCCATTCCTGTAACCGAACTTCTTCAACCTGGTTCAGATGTAGTAGGGAAATAAATTATTTCTGGAAAAATTACATACATATGCATATTATGCATATGTGTATTATGTATGGACATGGATTTTTTCATCCTTCTGAATTTTGATGTTATATTACTGGGAAGTAAAAATAATTGCAGATATTGGATAGTGTCAAAAATATCAGTTCAAAGTACAAAAGGAGGAAGTCTAAATGATTCTGAAGACTTGTCTAGCAAAAGTCTCCTTAGTCAAATCTTTCAAAAGTATGGAAAAACAACATCAGTTTCAAGGAAGAAAAAAAAAGTACAACAAGATAAATCAGGGATTATGTAACTGGAAGGTTGATAATGGGCCAGGAGACAAACAGCTAAGAGAGATGTTCCAAAAAGAAAGAGTTGAATTTACAGTGCCTGGATTCACAAAATCAGACACTAAAAGAATCAAGCCAGCAAGAAAAAGCATCAATGTTAATAGATGAGGTCTTGGCAGCTTACAAAGATGAGAGAGACCAAAGCCTAGAAGAAGAAATGGAACTTCGAATACAGAGTTCCACATATCAAATCGGCTCAAAAAGATTGCTCTAGTGACAAAGAGGCTACCAGCCATTTGGGAATGCTTATCAAGATTATTTCAGGTGGAGGGTTGCATGAACATCACCAGTGAGGATGTTCGGTTGAAGAGCAAGTTCAATATTCAGTAATTCCTTGAATATCCATGATAACCCAGCCATTGTGGACATTGTATTGACTGAAGGAAGTCGAAGTCTTCGTAGCAGAAGCATTGCACATGTTCAAACCATTCCTCTCAGATCAACTTGCCTTGGGATACTCAGAGTCTGGGCACCTCCAGCTGCTAAGCTAAGAGTTATTCCAATGTGTGGTGAAAGGAAAGAGGCTTCTGAATGACAGAGTGCTGTTACCAAGTTATGACCTCAAATGGAATATGTGGCTCAAGGTTTGTACAGCCTGGGTGTACATGGGTCTCTTCTTGCTGTAGTTTGTCTTCTGAAATGTTCGTCTCGAGCTACTGCTCTGCCTTCAGAGGAAGATGAGGAAAGGAGAACTTCTAGTAATACAAAGCCTGAAGCTATTTCAGAGTGTTTGCATTTCCCAACCCTGGAAATGTCAGCCTAGAGAATTTGTTATGACAGAAAAATACCAAAAGTGCTATCTACATGTTACTTTGGATGGAAAAAGACCTGTATGCAATGGGTAAAATTTCAGGAAACGTTGAGACAGCAGAGATTTTCCTTGAAAGTGTCACAAGGGCTAGCTGGGGCAATTGCTATTTTTCTTTTTTTCTCCCCCTTTTTCTTTGTTGTTGTTGGTCATGAGGTTTGAACTCTGGGCCTGGGTACTATCCATGAGCTCTTAGTGAAACACTTTTGTATAATTCATACACCAAAAATAATGAGATAAAAGTAAAACAGGCTCAGATGCGGAGAATTATTGGGAGAGGAGAATAGATAAATATGGTCAGTGTGGTTTATTTACGTTAGGAAAACAGAAAGATGAAAACTATTGAAGTGATTTTAAGAAGGAAAAGTTGCATGGAGACAATGAGATTGAGATACAGTGGAAATAGTAAAATTAATATATTAATTAATAATTATTAATTAATAATATATTAATTAATAGCTAATATATGCTAATTTTTTAATAAGTTTAAGACAATTTCAAGGGCTAGATGTGTGCCTAGCAAATACAGGATCCTAAGTTCAGAACATTGTACTGTCCAAAAAAGACATCAGAAATAATATTTATTGTTGGTATACTTAAATTATAAAGCCTACACAATATAATTACTTGATAATCTTGATTTTTGTTTCATAAATGCTAATCAGACATTGAACACTTTCTTTTGTTTTGCATTTACCCTGATCATTTATTTTTACAATACAGGGGTTTGAACTCAGGGCATTTTGTTTACTAAACAGATGCTCTACCACTGAGACAAAACTCCAGCCCTACTTTTTGTTACTTTTGAGATATAATCTTGTAGCTATGAAAACAGGCACACCACCGCATCTATCAGTTGAAGAGGAGATCTCTCAATCTTTTGTTGCCAGACTTACCTCAAACTAGAATCCTCCTAATCTCAGCCTTTCATGTAGCTAGGATTGTAGGCATGAGCCACCAGCATCCAGCTACTCTGATGAAATATTAAAAGAAGTTCAGAGTATGTTCATTTTCTTTTGCTTCCCACGTGCTGGGATTACAGGCTTATATCAACCATCATACACATCTCATTTCCTTTTCTTCATAAAATATGGAAATATCTAGTTTTGTTACTCTGATATTGATTTTATCATCAAAGTTAATTTTAAATCAGTTACTTTGAATTTTAAATCAATATTTTTCATTTTATACCAATTATTGATTTTTATTCTTAAATGTTCACATATTTTTTCTTTGATTTTTTTCCTATTAAAGATTTCTTTTAAAGAGGACACTGAGTGAGAATGAGGAGAAAGAAAAGGAGGAAGAAGAGGAAGAAGAGGAGGAGGAGGGGAATATTAACAATAACAATATCAACAACTGTGACCAATAATGAATGAATATTCAAAGACTACAGAATGTTAGTGAGTACCAGTAGATAATATTCAAATAAACTAGTATTTGCCTATCTTAGCAAATCAACAGCAATAAATAATACTTCATGTTAAAATTGCCAATTTAATTATTTATTTTGCTTTCAGAACATGTTTCTTAGAATGACACCTGTATTTCATAGAACATCTTTAATAAGTTCTCTACAGTAGATTTTCTTTTGTGAGACTGGGATTTCAACTCAGGGCCTTGAACTTGCTCATCTTGCTTGCTTGGCTGGTGCTCTCTTACCAATACCACACCTCCAACCCTGCTTTTGGCTGGTTATTTTGGAGATGGAGTCTCATAAAATTTTCTTCCCAGGCTGTTTTTTGAATTATACTTTTCTGGATTTCAGCCTTCTGAGTAGCTAGGATGGTAAGTATGAGATACCTGTCTGTATTTTATAATCACAAATTTTACTCCTTTTAATTTTTGTAAAGACAACTCCAGAATCACGGCTTCTAAAATCCATCATTCTCAGAATGCACACTGTTTACTAGCCCAAGCCAGGAGACACATTACAATTAAATCTTATATTAATCATGACCTAATTTCCCAGCTTGCCTAAAACAAAGAATGGAATGATATTCAGTATTCTGTATTTATTCCATTGTCAGGGTGGTTAAACTATAGATCATTTTGCCAAAAAAAAAAAGCAGGATGAGGGAGCCTTGAAGGTTAAAGAGATTGAATTTGAATGTGTGAATATCACATTAGGAAAGAAAATCAGATGACTGTAAAGCTGCTTAGGGCCTTGAAACCATGCTAAGGCTGTGGACAAAGATTAACCCATAGCCACTGGCTGTTAGCATCCTGGTACTCAGAGGAAGGCTTCACTCTCCATGACGCTCCTAGCCAAGTCACTGGGGAGTAGAGGAAAGTCAAATTAAGCTGCCATCCCAAAATAATAATAATAACAAATGAATAAACAAGAAGATATGTATTTAAATAATTTAGGTGATTTTCTTTAAACTCCTACATTTGTAGATGCTTATCCTAGGTAAAACACGCTTCAACTACTACATCCAGAGAATCAAGTTATGTATTAAGATCATGACCAAACTAAAGGAAACTTATGAAACAATCACACATTATAGCAAATTTTTAAAATTAGCATATCAGTATATGAGTCAAGCAATCACATTTTCAAGTTATTGACATGATGGCCTCTATCTGATACTAGTAATTACTTCTTAGCCTGAATGACAAAATTGCAAATAATTTACTTGGAAATCGGTGAAAAAAATGTTTTTTTTTCTTTTCTCATTTCCCTGTACAAATGTGTCTGAATTATACTGAAGTAGTGAGCAAGTAATTCTTAGCTGCATATCTCCTCAGATGTTTTATGAGAGCATGTGGACTATTAAATGTACAATGAATAAATAATTCCTATTGCATGTCCAATCATATTCAAAAGGAAGATTTATTTGTTTGATTTTGTTGTGTCAGTACTGGGACTTGTACTCAGGGGGTGGCTTCATTTCTTAGCTTTTTGCTTAAAGCTAAAGCTCTACCACTTGAGCCACACTACTACATTCAGCATTTTGGTGGTTCATTGGAGATAAATATCTCATAGACTTTCCTGCCTGCTCTGGCTTTGAACCACAATCCTCAAATCATAACCTACTGAATAACTTGGATTCTAGCTTGCTACTCCAGTTGACCCTGGACTCTGGAAAGGAATTTTGATCGTGAAAAGCATTTGACAGAAGTTCTGAAAAGAATGCATTCATCCATCTTAATTATGATTTATTCCAAAGTTCAAGTACAAATAGTTACATATTCCCACACATACTTTACATATGGAATTATTTTAATGGTAATCAGTATAAAACTACCTCCAGAGAGAAATGCAGTAAAGAACTTAGCAGCAGGGAAAACATAGTAAACATCAATTTAGAGCAGAAGATAAGAGTATTATAAACAAAGAAAGTCTGAAACTAAAGAAACCATTTTTAATTAGGTAGAATTTGATCACTCAGCTGGAATGTGTCCACATTACCACAACTGAAATATTTTGTGATTCTTGAAAGTGTTTTAATATGTATTCATTTAATAAACAAACCAAGCAGAAAATCCCATTTCAGTCTTGCCACCACCTCACTCCCTACCTGATACAATGCAGAATATCATACAGTAGAGGTCGCTGTTCCAGGCCTGTTCAGAGATGATGGCAGCTTGACACAGTTGCATGGTGAGGTAATCCAAGGAGCACAGGTCCTGCATTTTTGTAGTAGGCCTAAATTCATCTTCAATCAGTATTGTGTTAGATTCCCAAAGTATAGTCACTATAACTACGCACGCGCTGGTGGCTCACATCTGTAATCCTAGCTACTCAGGAGGCTGAGATCTGAGTCTCCCAGTTCAAAGCCAGCCAAGGCAGGAAAGTCTGTGAGACTCCTAACTCCAATTAAACACAAAAACAAGCAAAAAACACCAAAAAATGCAGAAGGGGAGCTGTGGCTCGGTGGCAGGACACTCACCTTGAAGACAGAAGTTCAGGGACAACACTCTAAGCCAGAGTTCATGCTCCAGTACAACAACCACACTCACCACAAAAATCATTACAATGAGAAAATGAAAGTTGGGAATGATAAACAAGCACTTCCAGTTCTAACATTTCATGTGCCCAAAAATGTCTCCTAAGCAACTATGGTAGCAGTCCCTACACTCTCTTTATGCAAAAGTATAAGCTAAAATGCCAGACAGCCTTCTTATCCCCGGGCTTAACTAGGATTAAGCAAAATGGCATTGCAATTAAAAACACAGACTGGTATCAGTGTGCTTGGATTTGAGGCCCAGCTCTGCTAATCCTAGCTTTGTATGACCCTGGGCAAGCTATTTAACCCTTCTGTCTCAGCTTCTAAAGCCAGTTTGGTGATTATGATAATTGGTCAAACTTGTTATAGGAAGCTTTAGTGAGGGAGTGCATGCTTCTGTGTGTGGCATGTGTGTGTTGCTTTACATGAACAAACAACTAAAATAGTACATAGCAATAAAGATAATATATATATGCTAGTTAAATGAAGTTATGTTAGAGCCAGATACTAGAGCACATTCCTGTAATCCTAGTTACTCAGAAGTCTTAAGATCTAGGATTGTGGTTCAAAGCCAGCCCAGACAGGAAAGACTTTAAGACTGTTATCTCTAATTAATCAGCAAAAAATTTGGAAATGGCCCTATGGCTCAAGTAATAAAATGACAGCCTGTGTGAAAAACAATCAGGGCCAGTACCAGGGTACATATATTTAAAAGATATGTTGAAAGGGCAGCAAAGGAATTCTAATCTGCTCTTAATTTACATTTTTAGTTGTCATTCTTCCTTGGCATTGCAGCTCATAACATCCTGAAACTATACATTTCATTCTCAATAACAACATGAAAACAGCCTCCCTGACTAAAGGACTCCCATTATTTAAATCCTTTTATATCTGATTTTGAATCAATCCTCTCTAAACTCTATCTCCTCAGGATCCCTAGAGATTTCACCTACTACTTTTTCCCATGATATAGTATCTCATTTCCAGGCTCTTTTTCTGCAACATATATATGTATATATGTATATATGTATATATGTATATATGTATATATGTATATATATACACACGCACATATAGCATACATAACAGCACACCTATATACACATACACACATATACATACACAACATGCATGTATATATGTTTATATAGATGTGTGAATATGTATATATATGCATATACACATATACATACACAACACCCATGTATGCATATATATGTATATATGTGTATATTCACACTATACACATATTCGTATACACACATATATAACAGGAGTGATTTTTAAACCATAAGTCATTCTGCAATATATACATACATATATAAAAAGTGTGATTTTTAAAACACATGTCATTCGGGGCCGGGAGTTTGGCCTAGTGGTTAAAGTGCTTGCCTAGCATGCATGAAGACCCGGGTTCAATTCCTCAGTACCACATACATAGAAAAAAAAAGCCGGAAGTGGTGCTGAGGCTCAAGTGGTAGAGCTCTAGCCTTGAGAAAGTCCAAGGACAGTGCTCAGGCCCTGAGCTCAAGCCCAGGACTGGCAAAAAAAAAAAAAAAAACACATGTCATTAAAAAATGAACCCTCTTCTTTTCCTTCTTATTATTAAGTCCCACGATTAAAGAACCAGTATCTGTATCTATGATCCTATTATGTGAACCATTATTTAACTGACTGGGCTTTTCTTTTCTTTAATTATTATTATAAAGGTGATGCTTATAGGGATTACAGTTACATACGTTAGGTAATGAATACATTTCTTTTTGAGCAGTATCACCTCTTCCTTTTCTTTCCTCCAGTGGGCTGAATATCTTTGTGTCCCACTTTCTCATCTGTAAATGAGCCAACTAGAATCTACCTTGGAGAGTTCTGTAAATATTCAACAATTTAATGAAAACATATGATTGGGAGAGTGCCCAGTGCATAGGAAGTACTATAGAAATGTTTCTTTCTAATCATTCCCACTGCTGCTTCTACTACTACTCGGGAGATCTGGGTGCAGATTGGGAGACAGACGTGATTGTGTTGCACAGGTATCATTATGATTGTGAGAAAAATAGTAGATGTGACAGCCACTTTCATTCAAATCACATTCACTCTTCCTGCCAAAAGGAATGGAAGCCTTTCTCCCCATTGCTTTAGGATGCAGATATTGATATTCCAGAGGATAGGTAAAATGTTATTATTGAGATGCATGTGCCTGGAGCTTAAAGAGACTCAACCAACAATGATTTAGACTATTTAAATGAAGCAAAGCCTGCCACAGTGACTACTTATGAAGGGGGTCAGTGACTAATCCCTAGCTTTTCAGTAAGCACAATCAAACCATACAACCCAAAGCTTAGTGGACTAGGTACCGCTAACTTGAATAAATGAGATCAAGGTTAAGAAAAGAAGACAGGAAAGTCTGACTTAAGCCTGTATCTTTTTGGCTGGACCTTTTCTATGGTCTCTGGAATCAGTGAGAAAAGAGGAAAAAAGTGCCAATCTAAGCATCCTTGCACAGATTCCAACTTTGCTGTGTGTTCATGATCATAGTCCATGCATACCATTTCCTTGATCACCTTCCTTATTCACAGACAGAAGTCTAAAGAAAAGAGAGCCTGCCTCCAGGGACTGTAAAGACAATTGCCAGAAT
The DNA here is from genome assembly GCF_031878675.1 of Megascapheus bottae. NCBI lineage: Eukaryota > Metazoa > Chordata > Mammalia > Rodentia > Geomyidae > Megascapheus > Megascapheus bottae. The sequence goes on from NC_143514.1 coordinate 16,935,837, forward strand.
TATCAGGACCATCTGAGATTCTGATTTTCTGAGTGGGAAAAACTATGAAGCCCTCTTAGTATGCTTTCCTCATAAGACTTATTTCTGATGGGCTCTTATTACAACTGGTCCTGGTGAGGTTTTCATTTCCCATTTCCTTTTCTCTTTGTTTTCAGCAGAGGGAAGAACTCAAACAGATTTTTTGAGAGAGTCACAGGGAGTGTATGGGTCACTAAGAGGATTGTAGGTTTTAATAGACTTCTCTTTCCTTCCCACATAGATCGCTATTTCCTAAAAACCTAAAGTTTGAAGGATTTGAAATAGAACTTTAAATATGATAGAGCTGAATCATCAAAGAGTTTTAAACCTGCCAGTGGATGAAGGACAGAGACAAAGAAAAGAAAGAACCATCTGATCTTGTGTCATGAATTCTTAGCAGTGAGGCCGGTTTCCCTGGAGCGGAACAGAGAAACACAGGCAAGGAAATGCTTAATTGAACCAAAATAGGCTGCTATGATATATGTGGAATCAAAGCTTTAGAATGGCAAATTAAAATAAAGAGTAAAGAAAGCAGAGGTGATTTTAACTTTTGTTGCCGGAGGCAGTTAACTTATCGAGGGCAACAACATCGATATGCTAGGAAAAGCACTTGTCCAATCATATTTTCAATAAATCCTTGCAAAGTGAGGACAAAGTGGAGAGGCTTTGTTTTGTTGTTGTTGTTTCTTTTTGCAGTAAATGTAACTTCTTCATGGAAAAATCATTATTTTGGAAATACATATGGCCCACATTTTGATATTAAAATATCCTCTCTTGGAAGGAGTCAATAATCAGGAAAGCAACTCCTTTCACAATAGCCTCAAAGAAAATAAAGTATCTAGGAATTAGCTTAACTAAAAATGTAAAGGACCTTTTTGATGAAAACTTTAGAACCCTGTAAAAGGAAATTAAAGCAGAACTAAGGAAATGGAAAAACCTCCCATGCTCCTGGATTGGAAGAATCAACATTGTGAAAATGACAATCTTGCCAAGGGCTATCTACAAATTCAACGCAATACCCATCAGTATCCCAATGGCATTCTTTAAAGAAATAGAAGAGTCAATCCAAAATTTCATATGGAATAATAAAAGACCCTGTATAGCAAAAACACTTCTTAGCAGAAAGAACAGCACAGAAGGATTTTCAATACCAAACTTTAGACTCTATTACAGAGCTATAATTATCAAAACAGCTTGGTACTGGCAAAAGAACAGGCCTGAAGACTAATGGAATAGAACTGAGGACCCAGATATTAAACCACAGACCTATGGCCACCTAATCTTTGACAAGGGAGCCAAAAAAATAGACTGGAAGAAAGACAGCCTCTTCAACAAGTTGTGCTGGCAGAACTGGTTAAGCACATGCAGAAAACTAAAGTTAGATCCTTCTTTGTCACCATGAACTAGAATTAACTCCAAATGGATCAAAGACCTGGAGGTAAAAGTTGACACACTGAAAACTTTACAAGAAGGAATAGGAGATCCACTAGGCCTCCTTGGCACAGGTCGAAACTTTCTTAATAAAGACCAAAAATCATAACAAATCAGAGAAAGGCTGGATAAGTGGGACTGCATTAAACTGCAGAGCTTTTGTATGGCAAAGGACATAGCTAGTAAATTAATTAGGAAGCCTACAGAGTGGGAGAAGATCTTCACCAACCAAACAACGGACAAAGGCCTCATATCTAAAATATATCAACAACTCAAAAAACTGAATCAATCCCAAACTAATCTCCAAAGTAACAACCATCCCATTAAAAAATGGGCCAAAGACTTAAAGGGAGTCTTCTCTGAAGAAGAAACAAAAATGGCTTATAGACACATGAAGGAATGCTCAACATCTCTGGTCATAAAAGAAATGCAAATCAAAACAACTCTAAGATTCCACCTCACTCCAGATAGAATGGCCAAGATCAGGAAAACGAATAATAACAGATGCTGGAGGGGATGTGGCCAGGAGGGATCACTACTACACTGTTGGTGGCAGTGTAAACTCATTCAACCACTATGGAAAGCAGTATGGCAGTGCCTCAAAAGGCTAAACATAGAGCTCCCCTATGACCCAGCAATTCCACTACTTGGCATTTACCCAACCATCCAGAATCTAGGGCATACTAAATCCACTAGCACAACAATGTTCATTGCAGCATTATTCACCATAGCAAAGATATGGAACCAACCTAGATGTCCCTCAGTTGATGAGTGGATCAACAAGTTGTGGTATTTGTACACAATGGAATTCTATGCTGCTGTCAGAAAGAATGAGATCGCCCCATTTGTTAGGAAATGGAAAGACTTAGAAAAAATCATATTAAGTGAAGTTAGCCAGACTCAAAGGAACTTAGGCTCAATGGTTTCCCTCATTTGTCAGAATCAGTAGAAACCTTGGGCTCTACTAGCAGAGATCTGCAATAGAGCAAAACCTTGATACATAAGGCCATATAGTATGAAGCTAATTGAAAGGACCTCCAGGATATTGTGGGGGGGAGGGTAAAGGGTACCAAGACATGTGAAAGGGTATCAATGTATGTGAATTAATGCACCTTCTATATGGCAAATATCATGTAACCCTTTTATTAATTACAATAAAAAATATAAAAAATAAATAAATAAAATATCCTCTCTTAGGAAGAAAGTGGGATATGATGTTGGAGTTGTATGTGTGCCTATTGTGTGTTACGTTGTGTTTACTGATCAAAGAAAAGATGAGCAATAATACATTACTCCCACTTTTGAAAGAAAGGTGTTTTTATACTATAAACCTCAGTGTGTCAGAAACCCAGCAGTCTGTCAGTTCTCCTCCAGCATATGCATCTGAATTTCCTTGGGAGTGTTTTCAAAATAGATGTCAATCTACTGCAAGTTGTTATGAAAGAAATATGGAAGCAGAGAAAGGCATGTGTGCTTTTAAATAAGAATCTACTACAGACCCTAAGTGACATCCACTCTTCCCAGGAGACAATGGCCAACTCTCATCCTTTGAAGAGCCAAATATTCCTTACTATGTTTCTTATATTTATTTACCTCCATGGACAGAAGAGAGGTAGTTTAAAATGGAATGTTCCAAGTAAGATGAATAATATTCCCGCAGACAAGTTTCTATGCTCTACATGAAAAGATCTTTGAAGGAGAAGCTTCAAGCAAATGACAGTTCTTTTCATGAAGAAATCATAATATGAAGACTCTAGAGATATCACAAATATATTCTTGGCAGTGGTGGAAAGCTAAATAAAGTCCTTGAGCTAATTTTAATGGAAAAGTTTCTATACACAATCCGAGCAAGTAGACTTACTCTATAAATATACATTTCTGGAGCTCTAAAAGTCTACGTGGAGGAAAGCTGAACTAGTCAAACAATGCAAGAGGTGCTATTATGTAAAAGTGAATTCAAACCTCCATCAGCTATAGGCAAGATAAAATGGTTAAGACACTGAATTCTTCTCTGCCCTTCCTGAGATTATTAACTAATATAATCCTTGAGCTTCAATCAGGCTAATTTCCTCATTGGCCCCCACCCCAACTCTCAGTCTCTCACTCTTTATCACTTCCTATATCCTCTATACTTCTTTTATCTTTCTCCCTTCCTCTTTGTCTCTGTGTGTCAGTCTCTCTGTGTGTATGTGTGTGTGTTTATGAATGTGTGTGTGCATATATAATTTACTTAGCAATTTACTTCCATGGAGAGCTTTAGTCCTTTACAATATTATTATGACTAGCATGTTATCCTGTCTCTTCCCTGCCCTCTTTCCTGTCCCTCCATGACAGAGTAGAACATGTCTCAATGCCTGCATCTCCTACTCATCCTCTAATGCCTACCTATGATATTTTTGCAAACACAGCACACTGAGCATGTGACAGGCATTTGCTTGGCTCAAAACATCACAAAGAAAAATTACAGGCTATAAGCAGATTTGTGCTTTATGATCCAGATAATGGTGTGAAATATAGCTTGGAAGAAATCCCAAACACACAAAGGGAGATTCATTGTGTGAATAGTATAATAAACTAGGACAATGATGATAGAGACGTGGTCCTCAAACCCACGAAATTAGAGTCACCTGGCCACTTGTTAGAAATGCAAATTTTCATGCCCCATTTTAGACTTACTGTAGCACAAATGATATACTATAACCAGGAATATGCATTTCAGAAGTCCTTCAAAAATGTGTCTCCAAACACAGTAATGTCTGTGAAATCATTTTAGGAAATTAGTGATGGGGAATACTGCTAGAGGTTTTGAAAAGTGAGTGACAAATTCTCCAGACAGACCTGGAAGACATGAGAAGCAATTAGGTGGTGGGGGAAAAAATGTTGAACACAATTTTGAGTTTCTATGATTTGTGTCTATGGTGTTTCTTCAAAGCGATATTGGCATACAGAAATATGTCAGAGAGTAGATCTGCAGAGAGAACTGAGGCTTATTTCAAATTCGAAATGCTGAGCATCCAAGTGGAGGTCTCAAGGATGAAATGCTCATGAAGGCATTAGAATGCAGGTAAAACAATGTGGAGATGCACTAGTCAGGATTCTCCAAAGACCCGACAACTGGTAAGACACGAGGTAATTTACCAGGAGAATTAGCTCATGAGATCGTGGTAGTTAAATTGATAGCCTGGCAAGTCCAAATCAGGAAACTAAAGGAAGCCAAGGTCAAAACTTTCAATTTGAGGCTAAAAACCTAAGTACCAATATGAGATAACAAAGGAACAGCAAAAGAAATGAGAGATAACATAGCACCTTAAGGACAGCAATCATTCATTATATGGCTTTTGTTTCAATATCCTGGAGGTCCTTTCATTTAGCTTCATACTATATGGCCTTATGTATCAAGTTTTTCCTCTATTGCAAATCTTTGCTATTAGAGCCCAAGGTTTCTACTGGTTATGATGAATGAGGGAAACCATTGAGCCTAAGTTCCTTTGAGTCTGGCTTACTTCGCTTAATATGATTTTTTCTAAGTCTTTCCATTTCCTAACAAATGGGTCAATGTCATTTTTTTCTGACAGCAGCATAGAATTCCATTGTGTACAAATACCACATCTTGTGGATCCATTCATCAACTGAGGGACATCTAGGTTGGTTCCATATCTTTGCTATGGTGAATAGTGCTGCGATGAACATTGATGTGCTAGTGGATTTAGTATGCCCTAGTTTCTGGATGGTTGGGTAAATGCCAAGTAGTGGAATTGCTGGGTCATAGGGAAGCTCTATGTTGAGCCTTTTGAGGCACTGCCAAACTGCTTTCCATAGTGGTTAAACAAGTTTGCACTCCCACCAACAGTGTAGTAGGGATCCCTCCTGGCCACATCCCCTCCAGCATCTGTTGTTATCTGATATATTGGATACATTTGTATTTGGTTACTTGAAATTGGACAGGGAAGGGGGGAAAACCAAGAGGGGGGTGGGGGGGAGGGTAATGGGGACCAAGACATGTGGAAGAGTATCAATGTATGTGAATTAATGCACCTTCTATCTGGCAAATATCATGTAACCCTTTTATTAAATACAATAAAAAATTTAAAAAACCTAAGTACCTTGAAAGGAGGTCACCAATGTTTGTGCTAGTGCCCAAAAGCCCGAGAGCCAGGAATTGTGATGTCCAGCACAAATGACTAACTATGGGCCTGGTCTCAGAGGTACAAAGTCCTGTCATATTTACTCCTCTCTGTATGCTATCTGCCATCAGTGAGAGAAAGTCTATTCCTTTTAGTACATTAAAACTCATATAATTATGTAAAGGTAAATGTTCAGAGGGGTTATAGTTATATAAGTCAAGTAATGAGTACATTTCTTTTTGAACAGTGTCACTTTTCCCCTAATTTTTCCTGGCTTTTCCCTCGTGAACCCTCTCTCCCACAAGTACATTTTCAGCAAAGTGTCTAGTGAGTATCACTACTGAAGTAAGTTCACTCTTTGTCCACCTTTTTGCTCCAGCTTACCTTCCTCAAATCACATAATCCTACAAATAAGACAAAGAGTCCAGAAATCAAAAACAATGATGAGGAGGGGAAGACACTGCATTTCTTTTATGGCCAGAGATGTTGAACATGTCTTTTTGGACATTATTTCTTCTTCACTTATTAATATGTTTCTGTTTCATTGAGGATTTGTTTGGGGTAGTTAATTTTGGGAACTCTACATATATTTTAGATATGAGGCCCTTGTGTATAAAGATCTATTCTGTGGGCTTTCTGTTTATCTTGCCAACTATGACCTTTGCTGTGAAGAAACTCTTCAGTTTGATACAATCTCATTTATCCAGCCTTTCTTTGGTTTGTTGTGTTTCTGGATCTTTATTTAGGAAGTTTTGAGCAGTGCCAAAGAGCCCTAAGTGTTTCCTCTATCCCTTTTGGTAGTATTTTCAGAGTATCTGTTCTTACATTGAGGTCTTGGATAGTTTTGAAATTGATTCTGATTCAGGGTATTATTATAAAGTTGTAACTTCAGTTTCTTTGCACATGTACAGCCTGTTCTGCCAGCATCATTGTTGAAGAGGCTTTCTTCTATCCTGTGTTTTTGACTCTCTTATCAAACACTAGGTAGCTGGGCTGGAGTTTGGCCTAGTGATAAGAGTGCTTGCCTAGTATGCACAAAGACCTAGGGTCAGTTCCTCAGTTCCACATACATAGCAAAAAGCCAGAAGTGGTACTGAGGCTCAGGTGGTAGAGTTTTAGCCTAGAGAAAGTCTAAGGACAGTACTCATGCCCTGAGCTCAAGCCCAGGACTGGCAAAAAAATATACATAGTAGGTGGCTATAGGTGTGTGGGTTCATTTATGGGTCTTCTATTCTATTCCATATATCCTCGGGCCTATTCTTGTGCCGGTACAAAGCTATTTTCATAAGTATGGCTTTATAATAGAGGTTATAGTTTGGTATTGATATTCCTCCAGCACTGTTCGTCCTGTTAAGGATTGTTTTCTACGTGGGCTCTTCTATTACTTCATATTAATTTTTGGAGTGCTTCCTTTAAGATACACTTTAATTATCACAAGATGAAAGTAAATTTTAGCCAGGCTCCAGTGGCTCATACCTATAGTGATAGCTACTCAGGAGGCTAATATCTGAGGATAGTCCAGTCCAAGTTCAGTCCAAGACAAAAAAGTCAGTGATACTCTTATTTCCAAATAGCAAAAAGTTCCAGAAGTGGAGCTGTGGGTCAAGTGAGAGTGTGCTAGCTTTATACAAATAAAAGCTCAGCAACAGAACCCAGACCTCGAATTCAAATCCCAAGTCTGTTACTAAAATTATTTACTAAATTATTTACTAAAAAGTAAATAATTAAATTAAGAAGTGATTTTTTAGAAAGGATTGTAGTTAAATGATAATTAAAGCCATTAGATCAGAAGAAGCCACCAAGAAAAATATGAGAGACAAAGGAGACTAAAAATAGAACCTAGGAAACATTAACATTTAATAATAGAGTGAGCTGGGATAAGATGACAGTGGACACAATATTTCAGTAATTGTGCTTCTACAGACATAGCAAATTGAACAACTATTTGTACACCAAACTGCCTTCAAAAGATTTAAAGAAATCAGGAAACAATAATACCTGGTAATAAGACATGCAGTAAAAAGAAACAAAGCATTAAAGAAGGTGAAAAAGAACATAATTGCCTATGCCACCCAGCTCCAAACTCTAGGCAATCCAATGCACAGACACCAACCCCTTCGGGACAAAGGAGAAAGAATGATTCAAGGTCTTAAGACTTCACATCTACTACCAAGCACATCACGGTAAACCTCATGTTTCCAGAGCCACATAGAACCTCTCCAAGGTGAGTAGCATCTGAGAAAACCCTTCTAACAATGCTAGAAACTCTAGGACTGGGGAATTTTTGGATAAGAATTGAATACATTTTGCTCTAAGAGATGGACATGAGCCTTTGTGAGCCAAGGCTAGAATGCTATAGCCTAGATATAAAATGTTCTCCAAAGGGAAACACATGTTGAGATTGGGACTCCAACTAAGGCTGCTGTTGAGAGGTAAATAGACCATGAGGCTGCTAACTTCATCAATAGGTCAACGCATTGCAGATAAATAATGGCATGGCCTACTGGGAGAAGAAACCTACCTAGAGAAAAGACAATGAAATCTTGAGAGAGTATATCTTATTCCCTGCACCCACCACCCATCCTACTATCCACCAAGAGGTGAGCAGCTGGTCTCCACCATGTCTTTCCACTCCTTCCTGGTGATGGTCCTAAAAGGCATGGTGCCAGACAAACATGAATCAGAATAAATCTTTCCTCCTATAGGTTGTTGTGCTCAGGGATTTTTGTCATGGTATTGAGTGTGTTAAACAGAATGGAGAACCTAAAAATAAGCATGCACATTTGTAAGCAACTAGTTTTCCACAAAGGTGATGAGAGAGGGATACTTGGCATGAAGTGATGATCAAAAAACTAAATATTTGGAAGTGGTGCTGTGTCTCAAGTGGTAGAGTGCTTGTCTTAAGCTGAAGAGCTAAGGAGCAGCAACCAGACTCAGCGTTAAAGCCCCATGACTGACCAAAAACAAAACTAAAACCTGAATATTCAGCTAGATTAAGAATCAAATGACAATATCAGCTCTCATCATTTGTAAAAGATCAATTCAAAATGCACTGAAGACATAAACATGAGACCTAAAACAGGGAATGAGCAAAAATTTATGGTATAAAAAAACAAACGTAGACAACTGGGGGCAATAGCCAACTTAAAAGGTTCTGCCCAGTAAAGAAATCAGTCGACATAGTGAAGAAACATGCAACATAAGGACAGGAATTATTTACAAATAATACTTCTGGTAAGTTGTCTTTACCCAGAATGTATAAGGGATCTGAAAATTCAATGGTAAAAAATTCTAAATAAGCCATTTTTAAAAGTAGATAATATGCCAAGTACCAGAGATTGGCTCATTCCTGTAATCCCAGCTACTCAGGAGGCTGAGATCTGAGGGTTGCAGTTCAAGTCATGCCCAGACAGGAAATCCCATGAGACTCTTTTCTCTAATAAATCATACCAAAAAGTCAGAGGCGGAGCTGTGGCTCAAATGGTAGAGTACTAACTGAGGAAAAGAAGCCCAGAACCACACTCAGACCTTGAGAAACAGCAGAAAAACAACTAAATGATCATTGAAATAGAAAACTCTAGAGAAAAATGATTAACATTCCCAATAATCAAGGAAATGCAAATCAAGGCTAGAATAAAAGACATTATGAAACACCTGGATGTGCAAGTAAATGTCTTTGTGGTAGTCTGCCTTCTAATTATCTGAGTAGATATCCATGAGTGGTATGGCTGGGTCATAAGGAGGATCTGTGATTACTTTCGTGAAGAACTTCCAGACTGCTGCCCAGAGTGGTTGTACTAGTTTACATTCCCACCAACAGTGCAGTAGAGTTCCTTTTTCCCGATGTCCCTATTCACATTAGTTGTTTGAATTAACCATATTGGACAATCTAACTGGGATGCAATGGAATCCCAAGGTTGTTTTCATTTGCATTTCGTTTAGGGCCAAGTGTGTTGAGAATTTCCTCATGTTTTTCTTTGCCATTTTTACTTCTGAGGAGTCTCTCCTCTGCTCCTTTGCCTGTTTAGTGATTGGAATATTATTGTTGTAGGGTCTTCAAGAATGGGTTCATAGTGGCCTGGATAAAGAAGCAGCTAAAATTCTATACAATAAATGAATGGACCTAAAAAAGAAAAATGGCACTTATATGCAATGGAAGTTATAACAACCATTAGAAAGAATAATATTTTGTTATTTGCAGAGAAATGAATGGTACTAGAACAAATCATGTTATGTGAGGTAAGCCAAGTTCAGAGAGACAAAAGCATGTGTTTTCTCTATGTGGAAACTAGAATTAAAATATACCAGGACAGAATACATTATACAGGACTTTGGGTATTCACACACTGTAAGATCACGGGGGGATACTCTTAGGGGAGGAAACACAAAGGCACAATGCCTTTTCTGATCATAGAAAATGATATGTATCAAAATAAACTCCAGGAAATGGGAGAGCAAAGGGGCACAGACATGTATGAACATTGGGTGAACAAATGGAGCAGTGGTACTCACTACACACTATGTTGAAAATGAACTGTTCAATTGTAGGTAGAAGTGGGAGGGGAAACTGGGAGAAAGAGAGAGGGGTGACATTGTTCAAAAAGAAATACACTCATTATCTGACTTATAAAATGATAACTTACTCCTCTGTACATCACCTTTATACTAACAGTTAAAAAATAATTCATTTTCTTCAAAAGCAGTCAAGAGGTTTACACAAACAGAAAAAAGGCCTACATAAACAATACTGCCATCATCTGACACCAGTGGTCTGGTCACAAACCATTATCTTCATATGTTGCAGACTTAGCAAAACCTTCATGTATTTACTTGTTGAATCCACCATTTTCTACGAATAAATTTATTCTATCATGGTGCAAATGGAAAAAATAAAAGAAAAAAACCTAGGTATTTGGATCACAGTCTGTATGATCTTCCAACAACCTTTATAAATCTTCTACAATTATCTTTCTGGTTACAAGATTTCTCAATTAAAGAAATATCTGAATAAATGAAGTTTATTTATACCTTCAATGTTACAGTGTGGAAAAATGATCTTTAACATCAATCAGTTCTACCCCATAAGACAAAGTATCCTATTTGCTAAGTGGAAGAGAAGTAATATTCACAAATAAACTATCAAGTGCCTTGAGCAAGAAGGTGGTAGAAACATTAAAGCTCCAACTTAGCAAGTACAAGACACTGAGTTCAAAACCCAGTAATTCTAAAAGAAAAAAAAAAGCAAAGACAAAAATATGTCAATTCCCTTTTATATAAGAAAGCAGATGTCAAGCCTGAAGTGGAGCTAGCCTAAGTGGTAGAGCACTGATTATGAGAAAAGCACAGGTAAAACACCCAGTTCCTGAGCTCATGATTGGCACAGAAAACAAAAGCAAGAAAGAAAGAAAAGAAGGAAGGAAGGAAAGGAAAAAGAAAAAAATGTATGTAAAGCTATGTTCAGATGTCATTTTAAAGAAATAATCAGGAGTATGTGCTAAGAATTATATGAAAGATCTTAATTACATTAATGAAAATTCAGAATTATTTTAGTGGTCCCAGAGAAGAATACAAGTTAAATTAAAATCTGCAAATCCATGGATTTTTATCCACCCATGGAAAATTATATTGTGAAAAAATACTAATATTACAATAGAATTTCCTTGTATAATACTAGGGAGAAATGAACACAATACATTAAAATATTAAAAATTAATTCAAGACATGCAGTCCATAATATCATCAGTAGTTAGACACTAAAAATTGTATTGTAGATGATTTAATTTTGTGTGTGTGTGTGTAATACTGGGGCTTGAACTCAAGGCCTTGGCACTCTCTTTAAATTTTTCATTCCAGCTTGGCACTCTACCATTTGAGTCATAGCTCCACTTCTAGCTTTTTTTCTGATAAATTGGAGATAAGAACTTTGTGATTTGTCTGCCTGGCTGTCTTCTGAGATCCTCAGATCTCATCCTCTAGAGTAGATAATGTTACAATTGTGACATCCCACATACATCTGTTAATTTATTTTATAGTTCCTACTGTAATTAAGATAAATATTATCAGACATTTTCAAATATATAAAAAAACTGAGTAGAGTCCTTGTATTTTCACACACACACACACACACACACACACACACACACACACATGAAAACTTAATTTTCACTCGAAGAAAACACTTAAAAGAGAAAAAGATTTTCCAACAAATACTGTTGGTACTATATGTATGTGTGTGTGTGAGTGTGTGTGTGTGTGTGTGTGTGTGTAAGAAAAAGTAACATTAAGCTATATAACAATAACTGAAAAAACACAAGCCCCATAAAGAAACTTTACACTTTCTAGTAATCATATTTAAAAATGTCAAAATACAAAGTAAAAATTGTCTTAGCGGGAATAGTGGCACACGCCTGTAATCCTAACTACTCAGGAGGCTGAGATCCCAGGATCAAAGTTCAAAGCCTGGTGGGGGCAATACAAAGCCAAGACATTCTTATCTCCAATTAATCACTAGAAAACAGGAAGTGAGGCTCAAGGGTAGGGCCTTAGCTTTAGGTGAAAAGCTCAGAGACAGCACCCAGGTCCAGGGGTAGGGCAGTAGCCTTGAGTTGAAGAGCAAAGGGACAGCATCCAGGCCAGAGTTCAAGCTCCATGATACCAGCCCCCCCACAAAAAAAAAAACCTGTCTTAGTTGCTATTATGTTTTATTTAACCCTGTGCATCTACTATATTGTTTCTTCTTATGATCAATGTAACAAATTATTTATAAAGAGGAATTTATATTGACTACTAGTAATGCAGCATGTAAAAAATGAAGATGCCACCAACTCATCCTAATAAGTAAAAAAGGTAGAGAGGAAAAAAATATGAAAAAAAATCAACAGCTTCATTGGGAGAGGAGTGGTCATAAAATAAAATACTGTCCCTATATTACAGATCTAGAGGCAGAGCTGAGTGTGAGTCATATTAGACTGACTGCCAAGCAAGCATGCAGCCATGAATTCAAACTGAAATTGCTAAAATTCAAAATAGAGAAGATCCACAGGCAAGGGCAAAGGCAAAGGCATTGTCTCATAACTTGCAAGAGCAAAACCTTCAGAATAACCAGCTAAGATAAGAAAACCATGACATGTGGCAGTAACTGAGGAACTGATAAGAACTCAGTATGGGCGAGTCTGTGAGTTAAAACTCCAAAGATGTAGACTCAAATAGAGGTCTTTATACTTTTGTAAATCTTCCTTACAGGAGCTCAACCTGATTTCACAGTGGAAAAATCTGAAGAAAATCTCCCCTTATTTCTGATAAGAAACGGGGGTGAGGAGTGGGACTGGGAATCACGTTGAAATATGCTCAACTATTCTGCTCTTAACAGTGATTATTCATCTGCAGTCTCACCTACTAGGGTTTTCACAGAAGAGCCAACATTCAAGCACAACCCAAGAGAGCCATCTTAGCAGGGTACGGATAAAGACAGAGGAGCACATAGGGATTTCATGCTCAAGGAGGCAGGCTCACTGGAAAAGTGAACTCCACTCAACGTTCTGTAGAAAGCCTTCCTCTCTCCAATATTTTGCTACCACCCATTTTACTACCTACCCATTTGTAGTATTTCCTTATATCTGGAACATCCTGTTTAGCAATGGAGAAAAATAATAATAATAATAAATGATAGAGACAATAAAGAAGAACAGAAATGAGGAATTCTTTGATAGGCTAACTGGTAGACTGTACAATGCTGACTAAATCTCTGAGCTAAAGGAAGGCACATGCGTTTGTATCTGTAACATCAGCTGTTCTGAAAAAAGCAATTAGGAACATTATGGTTCAAGTCCAGACAGAAAAAAATAAAATAAGGAAAAAAAATTAAATAAGGGGGGAAAAAACCCCACGACTTCAGCAAGACCTCAGCTCAACAAATAAATCAGGTATGATGCTTTGTGCCTGGGATCCCAGGTATTCAGAAGAATAATGATCTGAAGCCAGCCTGGGAAAAATCAGAAGCTCCTATCTGAAAAATAATCTAATAGATGAAGCTAGAGACATGACTGATCATGCAGTAGCCTGCTTGCCTAGAAAAGGCAAGGTCCTAAGTTCAAATCTCAGTAATTCCATTAAAAATAATATAATAATTACCATTAATTTCTTTATTAATAAAAAGTTTCAGTCATAGAAGTGGTAATAATAATAATCTTTGAGCTTGCCAAAGGTGAAGAATGAAGATTAATAAAAGCTAAAAATTCATAGAATAGACTAAGAAGTTTCAGGAAACTACAAAAAATAAATAATATGTTAGCTGGTAAACTCTCTTATAAACAGACTTTCTTTCCAAAAAGAAAGGAAAAGAAGTATTTGAAATACTAGTGACTGAGAATTTCCTAAAATTCATGTCAGGTTGTAAATTACAGACATATAAAGATCTGAGAATATTAAAGAATATATATTCTAAAAAGAAAAAATATCTGACATGTAGCTTTTGAATTTCAGATACTCAAAGATAAAGAAGTCCTAAGAGAACCTATACAATAAAAATGACCGATCTACAGAAAACAAATATGAAAATCGCATTCTACTTCTCAGGAACCACACAAACAGGAAGAGAACAGCATGAAATATTTCAAATGTGAAGAAAGAGTGTCAACCAATTGTTTTGCCATCTAGCCCGAGCTGGCTATGAACCTTGATCCTCAGATCTCAGCCTCCTGAGTAGCTAGGATTATAGCCATGAGCCACTGCTCCCAGCTAAGGTTATTTTTATATCATGATGTGCCACCTTATTTGGTGGCATAGGGATATTTTCTAAGTGATCTGAATTTATTGCAACATCTACTCCATTATTACATACTATTCACACATTAACTTTGAACAGGCACTGTGACTCACCCCTGTAATAATAGCTACTCAGGAGGCTGAGATCTGAGGATCAAGTCCAAGCACAAAAGGACTTGAGACTCATATCTCCAATTAACTTCTAGAAAATGAGAAGTGGGGCTTGGTTCCAAGGTAGGTCAGTAGCCTTCAGCTGAAGAGCTCTGGGACCTGGGACTCTTATCTTCAATTAACCTCTAGAAAAGGGGAAGTGGGCAGTAGCCTTGAGCCGAAGAGCTCAGGAACAACGTCCACGCCCAAAGGAAGGGTGGTAGCCTTGAAGTGAAGAGCTCAGGGACAGCACCTAGGCCAAGGTCAAGCCCCATGATCCAAAAAAAAAAAAAAAAGTAAAAAGATAATACACTAATGATGAAAAATGGGATCATTCAAATTGCCCCATTAAAAACACAAAAGCCTAAACGATGATTTATAAAATTAAGCACAAAAAACAATAGCAGCAAACAAAAGTACAAATACGAAGCCAGACTAAGGTGGCTCCTGACTATAATTCTACCTACTCAGGAGGCAGAGATCTAAGGATCTCAATTCAAAGCCAGTCAGGGAAGGAAAGTCTGTGAGATTAACTACCTAAAAGGCGGAACTGGAGCTATGGCTCAATTGGTAAGGAAATAGCCTTGACGGGGAAAAATGCTCAGGGATAGTGCCCAGTGCCTGAGTTCAAAGCCCAGTCAGGACTAAACAAGGGGTGTAAGGAGTGGTGATACCATATCTATAAGAAACCAATTTCATTATGAAGATATGCAGAGTGTCCTTCCCATCTCTAGAGTACACCTGGCAAGATGTGCAGCAAATGGCTGAGCCCTGGCGAGTGCCTAACTCTACTGTGATACTGCTTCTTCCTATAGATACAGCCTGCAATAAAATTAAATTTATAAATGAGGCATTGTAAGAGACTGCTAGCAGTAATTTACAATGAAATTAGAACAGTTAGCTGGGTACTGGTGGCTCATGCATATAATCCTGGCTATTCAGAGGGCTGAAATCCAACGATCGCAGTTTAAGGCCAGCCTAGGAAGGAAAATCTGTGAGCCTCATATCTATAGTGAACCATCAAAAAGCCCAAAGTAGAACATTGGTTCAAGTGGTAGAGCACTTTGCCTTGAACACAAACTGCCATACAATAACTGACCTGGCTGCTGGATGAGTAATGCATCAGTAGGGAGTAATGGCAGTGATAGGCTGGACTGAAAAGCCATCCAGGTCTGGAAGAGAAGAGGTGAAATATTGCCATGCTTTCCAGAATAGCAGATGACCTTGTTTATTGCTGACATTTTATATTTGATATTTTGGGGCCAGAGTTGGTCAAGGGTAACTAAATCTTAGGAAGTAAAAATGTGGATAAAGACAAACTACTATACAGTAAAAGTAAATAGTCCAAGAAAACTGCCATACAAATACTAGTAAATTGAAAGCATGAATAGGTATACCCATTTCAAACTGAGCTGACCTCAACTGGAGGAATACTGTTAAGGATAAAGAAATACCACATAATGATAAATAAAGCAGGTCAATTTCTAAGAAGACATCATTCCTTAACTGTACCTGTGCCTAACAAACTATCCACATATAGGAGGGATAACTGATGAAGCTTCCAAGAGAGATGGATTTCACATTCCAAGAGATCCGAAGATCCAAGAGAAAGAGCAGGGAAGACATAGCTAAGCTCTACAGCATCATCAATCAACCTGCATATAACATGCATCTGTAGAACAACTAATAGACAGCATATACTCATTCTCTTCATGCTCACACTAAACTCACCAAGACAGATTATGCTCTGTACCACAAAATACACCTTAACAAATTTAATCCTACTATTGTAGAATATTTTCAGATCACAAAGAGGTTAAAATAGAAATCAATAATAGAAAGACAATTTAAAATGCGAAAAATACTTAGAAACTAAGTAACACAATTGTTGAAAAAGTATGCAATGAACAGAATGAAAAATTATAAACACAATTTGACACCACTGATGGAAGGAAGCCAAAGAAGGGCTCAGAAGAAAACAGCAGTGAATGGACAGTTGTGGAATGTTGTAATTGTAATCACTTTCAATTTACAGTCAATAAAACTTTAAAATCTGAGCTATGTATGGAATTTGCTCAAAAACCATTTAAAAATTTTATCGTAAAGGTGATGCACAGAGGGGTTATGATTATATGATTCAGGTCATAAGTCCATTTGCTTTTGAATAGTGTGACTCCTCCCTCATTTTTCTCTTCTTTCATCACCCCCAAAGCTGTCTAGTTCATTTCCAACAGAATGCCCAGTGGATTCACTGCTGAATTGGTTCAACCTTTGTCCCACACTTTCTTTGTTTCCCCTTCCTATCCCCAAATCAGATACACTTATATACAATACAAAGGGGACAGTAATCTAAAACCGTGGCAGAAGGGAATAAACTAAAGAACAAAGGAAAGATGAAACGAAAAAGAAAAAAAGGAACCACAAACAATATAATAAAACAAACTCTTACTTCCAGTTCTTGGAGTTCATTTCAACAAGTATTCTTTAATATAATCTTATGCACATAGTTATATAGCTTTTGCAATCCTCTCCTAAAAATATTCACCTTTGTTCTCACTGTTGCTGTTAATAAATCATATCCAGGTATAATTATTTGTCTTTTATTGTACACTGGGTTTCCTTGTAGATTTATAGTCATATTCTAGTTATTAAAAATGAGGGATATCAAACAGCCTACATTTCTTTGGGTCTGATTTACTATGGTTAGCAAAATTTTTCTTCCAATATTTCCATTTCTTTATAAATGAGGCAAGTCATTCTTTCTGATGAAAGCATAGAATTCCACTGTGTATATATAGCACATTTTCTTGATACATTAGTACACTTAGAAACATCTAGATTAATTCCATCCCTTGGCTATTATTAAAAAAACAAAAGCTTGGTACTGGCACAGTAATAGGCCTGAACATCAGTGAAACAGAATTGGAGATCCAGAATGAACCCCCATACCTATATTTGATAAGGGAGTCAAAAACACAGGATAGAAGAAAGATTCCTCAACAATAGTCCTGGCAGAATTGTCTATACACATGCAAAACACTGAAGTTAGATCCTGCACCAGAACCAATTTCATATGGATCCAAAACCTCAATGTAAGGAGAGATATCCTGAAAATATTACAGGAAGAAACAGGGTAAACACTGAGGATGCTTGGCACAGATTGAAACTTGCTTAAATCCAGAAACCCATCAAATCAAAGAAAGGCTGGATAAATGGTGTTGCATGAAACTGAAGAGTTTCTGTATGGCAAAGGATATAGTTAGAAAGGTAAATAGAAAGCTCATGGAGTGGGACAAGATCTTTACTAGCTATGAATCACACAAGGGCCTCAAGTCCAAATTATATTCAATCCTCAAAAAATTGTTATCTGATATATTGTATATATGCTTATTTGGTTATTTGAAATAGGATAGGGAAGGGGGAAAAATAAAATGAGGGGAGGGGGTGGGGGGAGGGAAAGGGGGACCAAGACATGAGAAAGAATATCAATGTTTGTGAAGTAATGCACCTTTTATCTGGTGAATATAATGTAACCCTTCTATTAATTACAATAAAAAGTATATGAAAAAAATTTGATAATGAGATTCCGTTCAACCTCCCTCCACTTAGAATGGCCATTATCAAGAAAACTACCAATGACAGACGCCAGAGTGGGCGTGGCCAAAAGGGAATACTACTACACTACTGGTGGGAATGTAAACTTGTTCAACCACTCTGGAAAGCAGTATGGAGGTTTCTCAAAAGGCTAACCATAGAGCTTCCCTGTGACCCAGCCATCCCACTTTGGGGCATCTATCCAACTGAGCACAAACCAGGCCACTGTACAGCTACCATCGTGACCATGTTTCTTGTTTACCCTTAAATGCATCTTCAAATGAAGAAAAGTTGTGGGGTGGGAATGAGTTATCCTTTTATACATTATTACTTTCTATGTATCACTTTTCATTGATTTGAAAACATAATCTCACTGGTTAAATAAATGAAGAATATTTCCCAAAATAGAGCACTTCAGAGTGGCAAAAAGAAATGAATCATCTCCCTCTATTTGCAATCAAGTGGCTATTGGGAGGGGGGAACAGGTTACAAAGGGGAAAGCTGTAGAGGATGTGTATGAGTGTGGCAATGCCTTTACATTAAATCCTTAGCACCTGTAATCAGTTTGACAGAACATCACTGTGTTCTACCCTATCCCCAACTCTCAGTTCAAAAGTTAACATGGGGCTGGGAGTTTGACCTAGAGGTAGAGTGCTTGCCTAGCATGCACAAAGACCCGGGTTTGATTCCTTGTTACCACATACATAGAAAAAAAAAGATGGAAGTGGTGCTGAGACTCAAGTGGTAGAGCTCAAGCCTTGAGACAGTCCAAGGACAGTGCTCAGGCCCTGAGCTCAAGCCCAGAACTGGCAAAAAAAAAAAAAAAAAGTTAACATGGCCTCCTAAACTAAAGTAGAATTTTCAAAGATCAGAATCCAGTATGCAAGACCTAGAATAACAAGTTTTAAAAAAGGGATGTGTCACCTCTAGGACTCTCCTAGCAGAAGATTACAATAGCACAAAGCCTAGATACATAAGGTCATATAGGATGAGACTAAATGACAGGGTCTCTAGGCTATGGAAACAAGAGCTTATCTGAATTGATTGTTGTTCTTAATGTACTATTTTATTTCTCTTCTCTTTGGTTTCCCTTTGGTTAATCTCATATTGCTACTGTATCTGATTTTGTTACCTGGTATATTGTACATACGTTTATTTGTTTATTTGAAAATAGGAAAGGGAAGGGGGGAAACAAGATGATTAGGAAGGGGTGGGAGAAGGAAATGGGGACAAAAACATGAGAAGGGGTATCAGTGTGTGAGAAGTAATGCACCTACTATCTGGCAAAAGTAACTGTATCCCCTCTATACATTATCTCAATAATAAAAAAAAAATTTTAAGGCATGCATCAGAATATACCAGACTGAACTCTTGAGGTGGACATGAAAGAGAGCTTTTGTCTGTCTTGATTTGCAAAGAAAGTAATTGGCAGGATGGTAGCACCCAGAATCTGTCCTCAGGTACACCCCTTCCTCCAGAAATGCTAAGGATATCAGCATTACTGACATCATTGATTTGAGTTTCCCAGCACTCCTCCAGCATAAGGGGCAGGCACAGGCTGCCTCAGATTGGTGGACTCCAGTGGTGACACACACAAACTTGGATTCTGAAGGTGATAGGGAAAGGACTTGGTGAGTGAGGTTAAGATGTGGTAAACATCTCCCAACTTAAGGGATCATACAGCCACATCACAGAAATCTTCATGAACCAAAAACAAAGTCTTGAGGCTTTTCACAGCCACTCATCACAGGTGTGGTTTCCAAATCTAAGCACGGGTCTAAGCAAAGTGGCCATAGACAGTGCCATCAAACAAGCCCAGTGCACAGTGCTGAAATCTAGAAACAGGCCATGGATTGGGGAGAGGGGGATGAGCAGCCCGGTTGCCAAACTCTGAGATGTCTAATGTCTGGAAAGTTAGCGCCCAGAACATGGAGAGCCACTATAAGAACTTGTAATCAGAACTTCAAGTCTACTTTTCTGTGCTGGGCAATGAGCTGGGAATTTTCAACTGCCTCTCACCTGCTGAGCTAAGTCTCAAAAAACCATGCATCTCTCCAACCCTCAATACTCTAATTCAGGCATTTTTATTTTCCTCTAAAACAAACCAGCTGTGCTAGAGAAAAGCAAGGAAAATATTGATTATTCTTATCACTTTTTTTGCTGCTTGTTTGGGGTGCTTCTTTAGTTGTTCTCTTTTTCTTTGTTTTCTGTGCTCTCTCCCCCCCCCCCCCGTCCTTCCCTTCCTCTCGCTCTCTTCCTCCCAATGATTATATGTGAACCACAACATGCCTAGAGTTTAATATTCAATTCCTAGCTACCTTCCCCTGGTGTTCCTCTCATCATATCCCATCTCTACCTTATATCAGAACTTTTACTTCATAGTAACTTTGGGCTTCAGGCCTAATAAAAGTTGTCATAGCTTACTTAAACAAGTTTGAGTTCTAGTAAGCCAAACAATGTGTTTTCATCATGAGTGAGCTATCAAGGCAAATTCAAACAAGAACCTAGTTGTGTGCTTTCTTTTCTGTTTGACTATTGACAGCTTTCTTTGAAGTCCTTGCCTCTCCTTGTCGTCTATTGGCCAAATTCTTCAACTCAACAAAGCCATGTTTGGCACATTGACCTCTGTCTTTCTAGTAGTGGCCCAGGTGGTATACTGACAATCTACCTCAGTAACAGTGTCCAATCAGAGAGGAAAAAAAAAACAAAAAGTGTCCAATCAGAGAAGAATTCAAGCAAGAAGTAAAACATAATAAAAGTAATAGGAAACGATATTAGGAAAGGAATGTCAGGTTTAGCCACAACATGCTAGTAAAGGAACATAATGAAGGACAGAGAAAGGATTTTTGCAAAGTGGCACCATGCCATGGGAAGTCAGCATTTGATCTTCAGCCATCTCCTGAGCATGGAAATGAGCACTAGGTTTCAATAGAGGTAAAATTAGGGGCAGGACACAAAAAATTATGTATAATTCAAGAGTCGCAGTGACAGATGAGACCTGATTGGTCATTATTTTAGTTCTGCTTCTCCTGAGTTACAGAGAAATCATTATCGCCGTTCTCACTTGAGAGATATGATCTAGTTCCAATGAGATGATTCTATTGGCTCCAGGATTCAGCCTGATCATTATATGGAATTATCATCATTTGAGGGGGATCTGTCCTGCAATGCTCTGCTTTTTTACAGGTAGTTTTCAGTCCTCTGTCTTAATGAGGTTACCCACTGTTCATATCTTCCCTGGAATCCAAGGTGAGTGCAAAGTGACACAGGAGAGACTAAATGGAGGCAGAGCTGGCAAACTTTTCTCCTGCTTTTAGTTAATCCATAGTAGCAAAAGCAGGTTGAGGACCTGTTACAAATACACTTTCAGTACACTGAAAGTAGGTTGTTTTTAGGGTGAGAACTACAAGATTAGCCTCTGGAGTCTGAGTATATATTGAGATTGCCTATGATACCTTCCTTTCCCAAAGTCCAGTCTACAAGGCTGAGGTCACGTGAGTGGGGAAGCTGTCATTGAAGCTCAGTGTTTGCTCTCCAAGACCTTGTGAGCCTGTCTTCCATTTTACAATTCCTTTGCATTTCACCATAACTGATAGCTCTCAAGCAGAAATCACCTGGGTCCATCTGGTGGTATTGTTCCAAAACATCTCTGTGGGTGTCTATATCCCATTCTTTGAGCCTGTTCAGTGATTATGCAAGTAATTTAAAAATTATGTATCAATTCCTTCACTGAGTAGAATAGTTCGTATGGTTCCTGTTACAAAATGACCCATAACTAATTCATGTTTGACCTAGGAATTCTAGTTCTATGGAAATCAGTGTGTACTCTTGCAAGGATTGTATACCAGGATGTTCATATTGGAAAGGTTCATAATAGAAAACATGTGACTTGACAGAAAAATGGATATATTTTCAAAGCGTCCTCCTATCCTGTCTACAACACTCATAATAAATTTAAAAATAATAAATTCCAACAAATCAAGCACCTACACATAAGGCATCATATCTTCTTTCCACCAGCTTTCACTCACTTCTCATTGTGCTCCTAGGACCAAGAAACCATAGCTTAACCTCAGAAATACAGCTTGGCTTAAGCCTGGTAAAACCAGTATCTTCCCATACACTGCTATAGCAGAACGTAAACAAAGACTACCTCTTATCCAAGACTCTGCCTATCAATTACAATAAGGTAGTTATGAGAATTGCCCCTCCCATCAAAATAGCATCCACATGCATCTAATTGGCAGAATCCAATTTGCTTCCATTCCTCTAACTTCATGAAAAAGTCATAGAAGTCTTGACTTGAGCTTTCAAGCTTCAATAGAACACAATATCATAGTAGATAGGGAAATCGACACTAGACTCCTTCCTCTTATCCACCACATAGTTTCTGAGCATTTTCAGCTTGACCACACACTGTGAAATAGATCTTTTCTGTGGGTTTACCAATATGTACACTCAGTTGTAGTGTGGGAGACTTTCCATGGCTCAACATTCCAACCAATGCTTGGTGTTTTCAATTACTCATCTGTTTCTAGAAATCTAATATGTATGAAATTTTAGCACATTCTAGCTTTCCTTTACCAGTTTTGAGGGCCAGTAAAGCTGAGCACATTTTCATGGCTTTCATTTTTCACATATCTTGTTTACTTTTTTCCATTGGGAGTTTCATTTTTACTACTGTTGTCTATAAGAGGTATTTAAAAATTTAACATGTTAATCCTCTCTTAGATACATAGAACAAAATTCTCTTCTAGTCTGTGAGGTAATTATTGCTTTTGTTGTTGTTTAAGACATCTCTTTATCATATACATTTTAAAATTTCCCTTTCAGTTAATTCTTTTCATTAGCATTTATGGTCACACACATATATTTATTTTTGCCAGTCCTTGGACTTGAACTCAGGACTTGGGCACTGTCTCTGACCTCTGCTCTCAAGGCTAGCACTCTATCACTTAAGTCATAACACCACTTCTGTGTTTTTCAGTGTATGTGGTATCAAGAAATGGAACCCAGGGCTTCATGCATGCTAAGCAAGCACTGCACCACTAAGCCACAGTCCCAGCCAAATATATATATATTTTTTTTTTTCTAACATATGTATTTTTAATTTATTTTTATAATCTTTATGTAGTTGTACAAAGGCGTGTGCATTCAACAAAGCAGTTCATGAATACAATGCATCCTGGTCAATGTCATCTTTTCAACATCCTCACCCATTCTTCCTAACACACCCTTTCTTCCCTCAGTTTTCATAAGTTTGTAGGATATGAAATGAAACCTTGTGAATGAGTTCTCCCTCCCCTATTTTCTTCATTTGTCTACTATCTTCCTTTGATCCCACTCACATTTCCAGTGCCTAGTTCCTGATATTTATTTTATAGAAATATGAGTTAGTCTTCCTAAGGAATTACACTATTTGAGTTTTCCCTTGAAACTATCATATTTCAGTTAATACATGTTTATAAATTTAGATACCACCCAGAAATGTTTAATTCTAGGCTCTATATATGAGAGAAAGCATGCATCTTTTGTCTCTGTAAGCCTGATTTACTTCAGTTAACTTATTGTTTCCAGGTCCTTCCAATTTTTTTTTTTTGCCAGTCATGGGCTTGAGCTCAGGGCCAGAGCACTGTCCTTGAACTTTCTCAAGGCTAGAGCTCTACCACTTGAGCCTCAGCACCATTTCTGGCTTTTTTCTATGTATGTGGTACCGAGGAATCGAACCCTGGTCTTCGTGCATGCTAGGCAAGCACTCTACCACCAGGCCAGACTCCCGGCCCCTCCTTCCAATTTTTTTAAATGATACAATATCATTCTTTCTAATGCCTGAGTGAAATTCCATTGTACATACATGTCACATTTTGTGATCTAGTCATAAATTGAGGGACATCTGGGATGATCCTATACATTGGCTCTTGTGAATAGTACTGCAATGTGCATGATTGTGCAGGTAGACTTACAATATACTAGTCTGTAACCTTTTTATAAATGCCCAAGAGTGGGCTTGGATGTAGCGTTGCTAGGTAAAGTGCTTGCTTAGCGAGTGCAGCATCCTGGGTTCGATCCCCGGTACCAAAAAAGAAAAGAGCAAAAAAAAATACAGTTAAAAGAAAAACAAACAATAATAAATGCCCACGAGTAGATTTGCCGGATCCTAGAGCAGCTCTAAGTTTAGTTTTTTGAATAATTGGGATATGTTCAGGGGAACATACAAAAAACTAACTTGTACTAATGGGAATTTGGGGACCACAGAGTAAGTGAATGCAACCTTTCTTCTTAGGTCTGCATGTAAGAGCAATAGGTCAAGTAAGGTGATATGGTGCAACAAGCCAATACTTGGGCCACATTTGTAATATTTTTAAGTAACATCGTTTGGTCTAGGAAACCCTGATAAACAAAGCAACCCTACAGGGAACAATATATATGAAATAATCAATCAGAAGTTAGTTTGGGAACAGAACATTTACCAGCTGGGCATAGAAGGTGCCCATGACGAATGATCCCTTAGAAGCCTAGAAAAGTTGCAATTTAGAAAAAGAGCCAATATTCATGTATCTGTTGCACAGGAAATTCAACATGTGATTAAATATGAAAACCTAAAACTCACAGGAACCAAAACCCCAAATGTGATGATAAATATGTTAAAATATCTTATCACACAAAACAGCCGCAGTGCACTCTAGCCAACAAGAAAATGTGGCATGGCTCCTTGTAATCTAATAGTTTTAGCGTATTTTTTTTCTTCATCACACTCAGCTTTAAATGTCAACTCTTCTACAGATAAGAAGCAGCAGGTTGCTTGTCTGCTGGGTGTGTTCGCCAAGGTTTGTTACAAAGGTAAGCCTGAAGATATTTACCCCCTTGCCCTTGCATCAGGTCTTCCTTCCACAGATGATCCGATTCCTTCCTCACTCATAAGAACTCTTATTGCTCTCCCTCTTTCTCTCCTTATTCTTCAGTTAAACCCTTCAGCATATTATGGCAAACAGGGTTTTAATTGCCTAATTTCTCCATCTATAATTAGGCCTTTGTCAGGAAACGTATTTTAGCCAATGATCAGGAATGAGATGTGTGGTTATTTTAATTACTTGTATGATTGTAGACTGCAGGATGTGGAGTGAAATGATGGATAAATTAGGTGTTTGTATTAGCCAGAATTCTACAGAGAAAGAGATTTGTCCTGTGTGTTCATTATCTGAAGAGAGTGAGATATGTGAAAATTGACTTGCATAATTCTAAGGATGAGATGTCTTTCCAGCTTTATGCCATCTGCAAGCTTGAGAATTAGGAGAGCCAGTGGTATAATAAAGTCTAATTCCAAAGCCTGAAAATAAAAAAAAGAAAGATAGTTGTCCTAGCTTAAGAAAAGTTTGGAGGATTCTGGGAAGATGGAGGAGGTTCAGGTTGAGCTCTTTGAGCTCTTGCCAATATAACAGTTTTATCTTTCTAGTGAAAAGCTGATGGCTAAGGAATCACATTGAGTCAGCCATAATAGCACAGAGATCTCAGCCAGGAAGGAAACAGATTCATTATTACCATCAAACACAGATTTAAGGCAAAAGAGAGTGAAAATACCTGATTGTGAACCTCTATAGACTGTCCAGCTATAGAGCTGGTTCTTATCTTAAAATTGTAACCTTGTGTGGTATTAGGCTTGCTCTTATTTCCAAGTGGGCAGAAAAAGAAACCCGAGAAAAATGACAAGTAAATGAATCTCATTTCCAATTCAAAATAAACAGGCAACAGAGCAGTCAAAGAAAAACCTAGAGGAGAGTCCTCAAAGTTGCTCTACAAATGCTACTGGTAAACATGATCAATGAAAATTGTGAAAGCTTGAATAAGGCTATATGTGAACATGATGAAGAAAATCAAAGATTAATAGAGGAAGTCATGGAAAACACAAAGAGAAAGCTGAATGAATCCAATGATAATATAGCCACTGAGCTAAAGGACTTCAAAGAGAGAACTCAAAACCAAATCAAGGAGGTAAAGAAGTCCATGAAAGATCTAAAACAGGAGATGCAAACCATCAAAAATGATCAACTAGAAGAAAGGGAGATAAGAAAATCAAAGTAGAAAGTACTGATAGCAGGTTAGATGACGCAGAGGACAGAATCTCTGGATAACCTATATTTTATAGAGAAAGACCAGAAAGTTATTCCAAACAAGTCCCAGAAATATGAGAGATCTCTTCAGAAGCTCCAAGATACAATTAGGAAGCCTAGTTTAAGGCTAATTGGTATTGAGGAAGGCCTGGAGAAGGAAATTAATGAAATTGGAAATATATTTAGGGGAATCACCACACAAAACTTCCCAAATATCCAGAAGGACAGGCCTGTCCAAATACAAGAAGCTTTTAGAGGTCCAAAGAGAGCAGAATAGAAGAGGACATTCCACCTCCACATTATAATCCTTACAGGATCAATAGAGACCAAGGAAAGGATCCTTAAAGATGCAAGGGAGAGGAGAACAATCACCTTCAAAGAAACAGCCATCCTATTAAAAGGTGGGCTAAAGACTTAAAGAGAGACTTCTCCAAAGAGGAAATAAGAATGGCCAATAGACACATGAAGAAATGCTTCTCATCTCTGGCCATAAAAGAAATGCAAATCAAAACAACTTTGTGATTCCACCTCACTCCAGTTAGAATGGCCATGATCAAGAAATCTAATAACAACAGATGTTGGCAGGGCTGTGGCCAGAAGGGAATGCTACTATAATGTTGGTGTTAGTGTAAACTTGTTCAGCCACTGTGGAAAGCAGTATGGTGGTTCCTCAAAAGACTAAACCTAGCGCTCTACCATAACTCAGCAATCCCATTCTTGGGCCTTTACCCAAATTTCCATAAATAAGGACAAGCTAAAGCTACTAGCACAACCATGTTCACTGTAACATTATTTACCATGACTATGATATGGAAACAACCCTGATGTCCCTTAGTAGATGAATGGATCAAGAAGATGTGGTATTTATCCACAATGGAATTCTATGCTGCCACAGAAAGAATGACATCAACCCATTTGTAAGAAAATGGAAAGACTTGGAAAAAAAATAAAACATACTAAGTGAAGTAAGCTAGACCCAAAGAAACATGGACTCAATGGTTTCCCTCATTTGTGAACATTAGTATACATCTAGGAGTCTCCTAGCAGATGATCACAATAACTCAAAAGGTCTGTATATATGGACACATAGGATGAGGCTAAGCAAAAACTCCAGGATATGGAAACAAGAGGTTTGTCTTTGTGATTGTTGCTCTTAATATACTGTGAGGTTATTTCTTTTCTCCTTTTTGTCCCCCTTATGGCTAATCTCATATTATTACTGTACCTGACTTTGGTACCTTGTACATTGTATATGTGTTTATTTGTGTATTTGAAATAAAGAAGGGAAAAAGAAAAACCAGATGATTGGGAGTAATAGGGGAGAAAAAGTGGGAGAAAAACATGGGAAAGAGCATCAGTGTTCAAGAAGTAATGTATCCACTACCTGATGAATGTAACTGTAACCCCTCTCTATATCACACCAAAAATAAAATATAATAAAAAAGAAAGTTTGAAATTTGACCCTTTCTTTTCCTTTTCCTTCTATTTCAACTCTCAGAGGATTGAATTACACCCACCTACACTGTGGAGAGCTGACTCTCCTTACACATCTATTGATTCAATGCTATTTTATTGTGTGTGTTCACCCATCTAGAGCTTGTTCTCAGGTTCTGGGTGCCGTTCCTGAGTTTACCATTTGAGTCATCATCCCACTTCTGGCTTCAGGCTGGTTAATTAACGGTAAGAGTTTCATAGACTTTTTGTCCAAGCTACCTTTGGACAATAATCCTCAGAACCCGGCCTCCCAAATAGCTGAAATTACAGGCATGAGCCACTACTGCCTAACAACAATTTTTCTTTTCATGCTAATCTTGGGGCTTGAACTCAGGACCTGAGCATTGTACTTGGGATTTCTAAAGGCTCGTTCTCTACCACTTGAGCCACAGCACCTCTTTTCCAGCTTATTCTGGGTATGTGGTACCAAGGAATTGAACCCAGGACTTTGTGCATGCTAGGCAACCACTGTACCAATCAGCCCCACTCTCAGCCCCAATAGCT
The DNA here is from genome assembly GCF_031878675.1 of Megascapheus bottae. NCBI lineage: Eukaryota > Metazoa > Chordata > Mammalia > Rodentia > Geomyidae > Megascapheus > Megascapheus bottae. The sequence goes on from NC_143514.1 coordinate 16,964,023, forward strand.
TTTCTTTATTTCTCCTTTCTCTCTCCTTCCTTCCTTCCTTCCTTCGTTCCTTCCTTTCTTTCTTTCCTTCCTTCTTTCCTTTTCTTCCTTTCTCTTTTCCTCCCTTTCTTTTGATCTTTCTTCCTTCCCTTCCTCTCTCTCTGCCTCATTTTTCTTATTTTTTTACAGAAAAAATTCTCACAATCCCACCTAGAAATAATGATTTACTGATTATAATAATTAATCATGAGGGTGGGGGGGAGGGTGATGGGTACCAAGACATGTGAAAGGGTATCAATGTATGTGAATTAATGTACCTTCTATCTGGCAAATATCATGTAACCCTTTTATTAATTACAATAAAAAATTATAAAAAAATTAATCATGATTTAATCATATATGGGCAGCCATTACTCCAGACCTGTTGACTCATAGAATTAATCATAGGATGATTTTTAAACAATCAAAAATATCTTGTGAATCTAACTTACAAAAATTTAAACATACTAACCTTTTGCCCCTGAGTCACTGGATCCAGTTAGTGCTGAGGATGGATGGAGTAATTCATGAGGTCAGTATCAACACCAATACTTTAATCCATCTTTCATCATTCCTGGCCCTCTACTTTTCCTTCATTTGGGTTCTTTTCTGAAATATGAAACTCAACTGACATTTACTAAGCTTCCACTAAGCCTTGGCTCTGTCCTGGTGTGAAATCAAGCTCTCCAAATTATGTGTGGATCTAGGCTGAATTCCAGAAGCTTACATCCCCCCATCTCTTCCCCATAGCCCAAGAGATCCCACTTACCAATGTCTTCTTATGGAGAAAACCCTCTGACTACACCTACTTCTTTCTATCTTAGTACTAAGAACCAGGTGGTCTTTTTCCCATATTAATTCATTTGCCAATTCTCTCTGTCATCTTTGGTGAAAATCAAACTAGGGGAATCCCGGTTTTCTTATAATTTTAGAATGTCATGAGATGTTTTGAGTTATTTGACTTTTTAAGAAGAAAAAAATGAAGATTTAGAATTTCTAAACTACAAATTTTTGACTTGTACCTGAAAATGGATTATGCTTTCAAAAATAAGCTATTAATTTAGCTGACGGTATGGGCTCAACTAACATTTAAAAAAAGAAAAGTTCCACCTGTTCTTTTAAAAAATATTCTTAAAACGGATAAATGGAAGTCTACAAAATAACAGAAATGATAGTTTCCTCCTCACAGAAATCTGCTGGGAAACTGGATCACCACTTATGAATCAAAGGCTTAAACAAAATCCCTCTTTCTGTATTCAAAGAAAACACTTGTTTAAAAATAAAAACATTTCTGTAAATGAACATTTTTAACAAGTGAACTAATTGTACCTCTGCTCTACTTTACCTATTCATATGTGTCTGATTCACACTTCCTGCTTTTTTGTTTATACATTTCATATATAAGTTCTTAAACTGGGTAGAGCCGTGTCTGTTACCAAGTACCTACTCAAATCACAGGTCAAAACTCGCACCACTCTCCTCCACACGGGTACTCAGATACCTAGACAGCTTTACTGCAGGGTCATGTCTACTAGAACACAAAGGCTCTGTCAGTATCTACAGCTGAAAAGGTGTGTGGGGAGGTGGTCAGTGGTTAATTTTCTAGCTCATCATAGCCTCGCTATAGATAGGGCAGTATCCTACCATTTGTGGACTTCTCATCGGGCCTCCCCCTTCTTCCTTTCCCTCTCCCTCTCTCCCCATTTCTCTCTATTGAAACAGGGAGTCACTATAAAGCCCAAGCTGGCCTACAACTCCCAATTTTTCTGCTCCTACCTCGCATCATACTTATTTTAATTGTCTGTAAGTAGTTATCCAGATGGATTTAATTCAACATGGCTATTTATGAATATCATTTGTCTTAACCAGCATTTCCCCTTAGTTTGGCTCATCTTGAAAGACCATTTCTTGGGGCTTTATTTCCCTCTTGGCAAATCTTGCTCTCAAAATCATTGAAATTTCCAGAAATCAAGATAATTTTTTGTAAATATTTACTCTTTGATGATGGTTGAGTTACTTCAACTCAATGGGAGGAGGAGCTTTCCAGGAGAAATCTAGCTTCCCCTATTTGTCATGGAGAAAGGACACAATGTCAGACATAGACATGTATGTTAGGGGGCTCTTTTAATTTATCTAAAGAATTCGTCATACGAGTCTGTTCTTATGCAACACAGAAATGTTAACAAAAAGACCGGAACCTGGTATTTCCATTTGGAAAGTATTATTGTAAAGAGATTCTATACTATGACTTGCCAAAGCCTATTTTTCATGACTTAATAAATCACAAAACAGTATTCACAGTCTGACTCACTTAAAAATGTAGAAAGTAAAACTATCATGCTTTTTTCAGAGAAGAAATTCTTATCAACCAGCTTAGTGGCCAGTTTAAGCAGAAATGAATTCAAAACTGCCAAAACAGCACAGGAGGAAATAAGTGTTACTATATTAAAAATGTCTTTATGTTTTGCCAAGAACCCATTAATGTATGATATTCAGCATGAGTTATGAATAGATGAAAGCTGAGACTTGTGAGAACACAAAGGAAAAGGTAAAAATGGTAGGAGTACAACATCCAGATGCCTAAGTGAACTCAAAGTGCACATCAGGCTACTCAGGTGACTGCAGATCAGCATCTTTGGAGGCTTTGGCCCACACCTAACAGATAAGAAAATTGATAAAGAATAAGTCCTTCTGTTGTATATGTAGAGAACTCATGAATTCACTACACAGTAAGCTATGACAGGGAAAATTATTCCAAATATATTATGGCATCCAGCTAGTTTAGTATACTATCCAAGATGGCAACCTGATTAAGCAAACACACCCCCCACATACATATATGTATATACATATATGTATACACACACACAAGTAGTTCTCAAAACTAGGATTCATTTTCACCTTCATTAGGCAATCTCAGGAGAGATTGCCTACCTTATTATAGTTATGCCTCATTTCTCCAAATTGTATTGTCTTAATCTTGAAACTGAATTTCCTATTTATTATTTGTACAGTTAGGACCAAAATGTGGAATAGATTCCATAAATGGAGTGATTAGGAATAAGCAAATATTTCCCCTTTATTCCAAATCATCCTCAATAGAAGAGTATGTTTATACCACGATCTACTCACTAAGTGGGTAGATATAGCCCTTAGTGGATAAACAGAGCCCTTCCCATTCAGTCATGCAGCCAGGCAAAATGTCTTTTCCCAAACAATTTTATGTAGAACATACAGTCAGCCTTGACTAGAAATCACTCACCAGTTGATTTCTGAAGATATTTGCTAGTTTTATATCTTTGATAGCTGACATACCACCACACCCGGCACATAAAAACGTTAAAACTCCTTATTCTTTCATTCATTAAGCTCTTTTCCTCAAATAGAGACATCAAAGCTCTTAAAGTTCTTCTGTCGAAAGAATGCCATTTTTATAAATAATTTGAGTTTTCACAAGTTAAAGTGAAGTCAAGAGTCAAAACAATATATTGTAACAACGCTCTGAGTGCAGCCGGCGGAACTGGAGGTTTATTAATAAATGACTTTGTGTGATGGGAAAGAACGTTTTCATAGGCTTGACATTTCTCTTTAAGGTTACTGTCTTGAATTTATACTTGATTGCTTCTGATTTCTAAACATAAGTTCTAACATCAGTGATATAAATAGCATAAGTATCCTAATCTCTATGGAGTATTTTCATAACTTGATCACATGCATCATTGTTCCAAGAGTTACCTTTGGAAATGCTGCTAAATACTTGGAAACTAGCGCACTATTTTTTTATTGTGATTAGTAAAAGGGTTACATGATATTTGCCAGATAGAAGGTGCATTAATTCACGTACATTGATACCCTTTCACATGTCTTGGTACCCATTTCCCTCCCCCCCACACCCCCCACCCGTCTTGGTTTTCCCCCTTTCCCTATCAAATTTCAAATATCCAAATACAAGTAAATTCAATATATCAGATAACAAAGTGAGATACCATACCAATATGAGATAACCAAGGGACAGCAAAGGAGATGAGAGACAACATAGTACATTAAGGACAACAATCATTCATTATATGGCTTTTGTTTCAATATCCTGGAGGTCATTTCAATTAACTTCATACTATATGGCCTTATGTATCAAGATTTTGCTCTATTGCAGATCTCTGCTAGTAGAGCCCAAGGTTTCTACTGATTATGACGAATGAGGGAAACCATTAAGCCTAAGTTCCTTTGAGTCTGGCTTACTTCACTTAATATGATTTTTTCTAAGTCTTTCCATTTCCTAACAAATGGGGCGATGTCATTCTTTCTGACAGCAGCATAGAATTCCATTGTGTACAAATACCACAACTTGTTGATCCACTCATCAACTGAGGGACATCTAGGGCGCACTAAATTTTTGAGCTAATCTGGGGGGAAATTACTGCTGTTTAGTCAAGATCTACATTTCGAAATTTCATATAATACTAAAATAAATGTTCTCTGTAGATAATACACAGATTGTTATGTGAATATACATTTAGTGACCTTAAATTGAATAAAGGGACAAAGAAAATTTTTCCAGGTGCATCTTCTTTGATATATCTTATCATATGCAAGAGTATGAATAGCTGAGAGCAAAGAAGCATCTGAATGAAGACACTATAGGCACATGGAGCTTAAATTGAGAGATTTTTTTCTTTTGGTGGGGGATAAGGCTTACTTTTTCATCCATGGCTAGCACTCTAGCACATACATCCACATCTACCTTTTTGGTGCTTGACTGGAGATAGGCTCTTGGATTTGTCTGCCTGTGTTAGCTTGGAAACTTGATCCTCAGTTTTCAGACTAGCTAGGATTACATTCATGAGCCATTAGCACTGAGCAATGAGAAAAGTATCTTAAGAAGTCAGTAACAAGAAGGCTTTGGTGGTTATTTCAGCCATACCAGATTATTAAGAAATTAATTTGGCCATTTCATGAGAAAGAGTATCAATGTTTGTGAAGTAATACACTTTCTATCTGGTGAATATAATATAACCCTTCTATTAATTACAATACAAAAAAATAAAATATAAAAAAATTTCAAAAAAAGAAATTAATTTGGATTTTTAATTCAAGAAGACTTGTGATTTGTTTCCCCCTTTTACTAGCATATAGTAATAGCACAAAAATGGGTTTTGTTATGGCACTTTCGTATGTCCCACGTGGTGTGAGCATATACAGCCCCTCAGCACACCTCTTTTTGCTTGTTCCACTGCTTCCCCTACCTCCTTCCCAAATAAGCCTTGTGAGTTTTTAGCTAAAAAATGTTCACAATCTTCCCAAAGACTTAGAATTGAAATTCTTTTGACTATAAATCACATGTGATGCAATTCTAAGTTGAAAGAAAACTAGGTTGCTAGATGGTCAAATTTAATACTACTTTTCCCAAAGATTGTAGAATACCTCTTTTAAAACAACCCCAAACTTGTACAATATGCACAATGAACTCATATGTCTCTACTATCCAGTTTCCACTCTTATCAACACAAGGCTATTCTTGCTCTTTGAATGTGTTTTAACATGGACAAGCATCAATCTGACTAGATGAATTTCAGATTGCAGTCCTAGATTATCACAGGATTTCCCTCCTCCTCAGTCTCTAAAAGATAACTTGGGAAATACTAAAATATCCGATAAAGCCACTGAATCACATATACCCTATCAAACATGCACAACAATTTTGCTGACCCATCTCCAAAAGAAAATGGAACCAGAAAGGAACAGAGAGCCCTGTGAGAAAAATCCTTCCTTTTCTTCCCTCCAAAAAGCCTACAAAACAAGTCAATATATTAAGTCATCACCCCATAGTAATGACTACAGAAGAAGGAAGAGAGGCAATTGGATGTGGAGGTTGGAAAGCAGATGGGCAAGTGTCTGTATAACTAATAACAGAAGGATGTAAAAAGCAAATCTGCAGTTTTGTTTTTTTTTTTTTTGTGGGTCATGGGGCTTGAACTGGGCCTGGGCATTGTCCCTGTGTTCTTCAGCTCAAGGCTACAGCCCTACTCCTTGAGCCAAGCTCCACTTCCCGTTTTCTAGAGGTCAATTGGAGATCAGAGTTTCAGGTCCTTTAGTGCCCAGGCTGGCTTTGAACCTTGATCAGCAGATCTTGGCCCCCGGAGTAGCTAGGATTACAGGCATGAGTCACCGTGTCCCTGGCTACAAATCAGCATTTCTATCTCAAAATCTCAGAAGGGTTGAATGTTAGAAAAGTCCTCTTTCTTGAATGCTAGGGGCCTTTATTTCCATGATGGGAGGCTCATTCTTGACAGAACTAAGCCCGTCTTAAGGAAAAAAATAATCTAACCATAGAGATATCAAAGTGTTCACAAACAGCCATGCTGACATTCCTGCAGTAAATGTCACAGATAATAACTCCTTTCAAAGCCTCAAAGGTACAGTCAGAGCTGTATTTTGTCAGTCTGGATTATGAGACAATTTGAGTGACATCAAATAATTGAGGAAAATATTAACATGAAAATAATTGGAATTAAAATAATCACAAAAGTAAATGTAAACCATAGAGTGGGGGAAAACTAATTGTTTATTTTTTTCTTTCAAAAATATCCTCAAAATGGGCTGGGAGTTTGGCCTAGTGGTAGAGTGTTTGCATCGCATGCACAATGACCTGGGTTCAATTCCTCAGTACCACATACACTGAAAAAAACCAGAAGTGGTGCTATGGCTCAAGTGGTAGAGCTCTAGCCTTGAGGAAAGCCCAAGGATTGTGCTCAGACCCTGAGTTCAAGCCCCAGGACTGGCAACAACAACAACAAAAAAAAAAACAAAAAAAAATATCCTCAAAGAGATAAAGATATATAACCATGAAACAAGAACACAATATTATTTTCACAACACCTTAGTGCAAATAAATACCTGTTATAAGTTAAATAAATAGGAAATATTGAATTCAATTACCAGAAATGGGAGGAAAATGGTAAGGAGGAAAAAATGAAAAATTTTAAGAATCAATCCAGATAATATTGTCTCCAAATGGGGAAAAAGAAATAAGCAGAAAACTTTGAGAGAAAATTTTCCAAGAAATAATATGCACAATTCATGTTTCTGGGTTTCAAAATAAATTTAAAGTGAATTATGTAAGAGGTGACATTGGGGCTGGGAGTTTGGCCTACTGGTAGATTGCTTGCCTAACATTCACAAAGACTCTATTCCTCGGTGCCACATACATAGAAAAAAAACTGGAAATGGTTCTATGGCTCAAGTGGTAGAGATAGCTTTGAGAAAGCACAAGGACAGTGCTCAGATCCTGAGTTCAAGCCCCAGGACTGGTAAAAATAAATTAATTAAAAAAAAGAGGTGACATTAATTATGATGCATTGTACTCTTTACTCGTAAGGTTGCATGCAAGAATATGAGTAGCAACTGGCAGAGAAGACCTGAGTACCTGAATTAAGATACTACAGGCACATGAAGCTTCAATTAGATGTTGTTGTTGGGAGGGGCTGTTTCAGTCAGGGCTGGTACTCTACCACATTTTTTCATGCCTCCACATTTAGCTTTTTGCTGCTTAATGGGAGATAAGAGGCTCTCAGATTTGTCTACCTAGGTTGGCTTGGAACCTTGGTCCTCATCATTGCAGTTACATAAGATAACAAAAACCTAAAAAAGAAATAATTGTCTTCTGTGTAAGTTTATCTGTTTTGGTGAGGGGAAGGGGAACACAGAAATATCCCACCAATTCTGTGAACAAAGGCTGAACAAATACAACAGTGATACTAGGCACTACATTGAAAATGAACCATACAACTTTTGGGGGTAGGGAGCCAGAAAGGAAAAACAATGAGAAAATGAGAGTAGAGGTGACACTGCTCAAAAAGAAATGTACTCATTACATAACTATATCCCCTTTGGACATCACCTTTACAATAACAATAGAAATATAATTTAAAAATAATAATGATATTACACAGTGATAGTAAATAATGCATATGAATGCATTCATGTAGAAAGTTTAATTGGTAGATAGATGACAGATTGATAAATAAAATAGATAAGAGAGGAAAATTATCTTCTTTTATGCCAAATTTTACTTATTTAATATATTTGATTCTTAAAGTCACACCACTGGGGGGCTGAGAGCTTAACCTAGTGGTAGAGTGCTGACGTAGCATGCACAAAGCCCTCAATTCAATTTCTCAGTACCACATACACAGAAAAAGCCAGAAGTGCAACTGTGGCTCAGGTGACAGAGCGCTAATCTTGAGCAAAATGTGTCCAAGGACAGCACTCGGGCCCTGAGTTTAAGCCCCAGGACTGGAAAATAAATAAAAAATAAGTTTACACCACTGTTGTAAATGTAAACTAATAAAATATTATGAAAGAGAATTTGGAGCAGGAAAAATTATTTCTCCTTGCACCACAGCATTCTCAGATGGGCTAAAGAAGGCTAGATGGGTTTTGTTCAAGGACTAACAAGCGCATATACTTGTCCCTATGATGACTAATTCATAAAGATGGAAATAGAAAAGAGAAACCCTTCCAGCCCTATAAAGACTGCAGGTCATCCCTCCCTCCTACTGGGTGCCCTCGCCCCCCCCCATAGCCATCTTTTATCTTTATTTTAATAAAGACATTTTATTTTAAAAAGAAAGAGAGTTTGGAAATTTCTCAAAAAACTAGACACAGAACTACCCAATAATACAATCATACTACTCTTGAATGTTTATCCAAAAGATTAAAGGTCAGGATAAAGAAAAGAAATTTGTACTATCGCTATACTCTTCATCATAGCCATGTTATAAAATTATTCCAAGTGCCCTACAATAGACAAATACATGTGGTATATGTACACACACACACATACATACATACATACATACATACATACATACATACATACATATATAATGGAATTTTACTCATCCATCAGTAAGAATAATTTTATGTAACTTATATGAAATTAAATGAACCCAGAAATTTTACATTAACTGAAGGATGTCAGACTCAGAGAGACAAAAGGTGAATGTTTTCTCTCCTTAATGGAAGTTATATCTAAATTGTAAGCATATACACAAACATATACAGGGTTATATGCATATATATACACACAATTTAAACTATTGTATAAAAGGGAGAATTCCAAAGGTATCACTCCTTTGAACAATTAACATAGTTTAACAAAATGAATACCAGAAAATTGAAACATGCTGTTGGGGGATGAGGGGAAAGTTCAAGGGGACAAACAAGGCAATGGAGAGAAAAAGGCTGAGCAAATATAGTCATAATATTCACTATGAAAATGGAACCAGATATACTGAACAGACGGGTGGATTGTGAGAGATAGAAGAGAATGATTAAAGGGAAAACATTGATCAAGATACATTGTGCTCATAAAATGACATGTTGAAACCCTTCATACAACTACTTTAAGATTTTTTTTTTTAATTTAAGAGCTGGGCACTGGTGGCTCACACCTGCAGTCCTAGCTTCTCAGGATGCTGAGATATGAGGATCTCAGTTCAAAGCCATCCTGGTCCGGAAAGCCCAGCAGACCATTATCTCATGAACTGTGGTGGTGTGGTAGAGGTTGAGCCTTCAGCATAAAGAGCTTAGGGGCAGCACCTTACCCTGAGTTCAAGCCCCATGACTGACAAAAAATATATATATAATTAAAGTATAATTGCTTTATTCCTAAAATTTGTCACATTATAATCCAGTAAAGTTTTCAAATTTTAACACTGACTTAATTAGAGAAAGCTGTAGTCAATGTTCTTATGTTACTTGTAAATGTTATTTTCCCTCATATAGACTCATCTCTGAAGCAGAGCATCCTACTTCCTCACAGTTCAAATAGCCGTCAGTCCTCTGTGGATGTGGAAAAGCTGTTGCCCAGCTGATGTAAGAATGAGCCTTGACAAAAGTGATGAAAATGACACAGAAAACAACTGACCCACATAGCTTCTAATACCTCGGCTGAGCACACAAGCATCTAATTAGCTGAAATGTGTTGACATCGGAAGACTTTACACGGGAGGATCCGAAGAAACACTGACTGAGATAGGGAAGTTTTGTACTTCTTACATTTCAGTTCTAATATCTACAGTGTTCTGTCTCAGGAGGGGCTTTGAGAGGGATGTAGAGCTTTAAAACTCACTAGTAAGTACCCAGGAGATGGTTGTTTTCTTCTAATAGAATGTAAAAACAGAGCACTGATAGAGCTCTGTACCATATACTGACACCTCATAATCTGTTCACTGACTGCCATTTTGATGCTGTTGTTATTTTTTTGTATTGTTAGTAGGTGCATTACTTCTCGCACATTTGTCTTTCATGTGTGGTGTTGGTCCAGGGGCATGAACTCAGGAACAAGGGTTGTTTCTGAGCTTTTCAACTCAAGGCTAGCACTCTAACACTTGAGCCATACCTCCACTTCCAGCTTTTTGGTGGTTAGCTGTAGATAATAGTATCACCGACATTCCATTAAGACTGGTTTGAACCTCAATCTGCAGATCTCGACCTCCTGAGTAGCTAGCATGGCAGGCATGAGCCACCAATGTCCCACTCTGCCAGTTGTTTTAATTGGCAGTATCTTAATCATAGGTCTTGCCTTCTACTTGTGTAGCAGAACAAATGCTTTCTTTCTTCTCTGACACTACCAGTACCACCATGGCAAACACACACACACACACACAGGCATTTCAAAATGAATAAACTTATTCAATTTCATAAAGAAATTATAATGCTATCATGAAAATCAGTTATTTTTATTCATTGGATCTACAATTTGAGGATATATCTGAAAATATGAAAACAATGTGTCATTTTCTAAACAGGTTAATGTTTTAAATATTTATGCCAGGCTTATGAGTCCTCTAAAATCTAAACAATAAATATTCACACAGTTCACACAAAATGTACAATGTTACAGAGCCCTGGTGGCTTAAACTTGTGCTTCTGGCTTCTCAGAAAGCTGAGGTCTGAGGATCACAGTTTGAAGACAGCCCAGTCAAAAGAGTTGATGAGACTCTTGTTTCCAATGGACCAGCAAAGTCTTGAAAGCACAGGTGTGGCTCAGGTGGTAGAAGGTCAGCCATGCAAGGGAAAGGGGCAGCTCAGCAAGGGTGAAAGATCCTGAGACAAGTCCCCACTTCTTGCACAATAAAGAAACAAAATGCCATATGACTCAAGTAGTAGAGCACCACCCTGAGCAAAAGAGAAAAGGGGTAGAGGCAAGCCCTGAGTTCATGCCCCAATACCAACACCACACACACACACACACACACACACACACACACACACACACACAAAACCACTCGGTGGGTGGGGGAAGAAGAGAAGAATAACTATTCTTATAGAACCTTTACTATAATAAATATATAAAAACAACTCAATTAGCTATATCATTGCCAGTGACAACCCTTAATCCAGAATCTTATGAAGTTAAAATAGAGCATTTGTTACATTGTTTTTTGTGCATCTTCTTCTACCTCTCATTCTGTCATGATACCAATTAAAATGTAGACATATTGTTTTATGAACACATTAAATAGGGATGACAGCCATTAATGCAATACAGTCGCAGCTAGGTTGTTCTGCAGTGATGAGCTCTGGAGGTGAGCAGTGCAGGAGACTCTGCAGTCTCAAGCCATTCTGCTGACAGCTGCCATCCTTGCCAGAACCAACTCGGATGCCCCTAATCGACGCTATATGTGCCCATGTGTTGTCTGTAACCCTCTTCCTTCATGCTTGCTCTGCCCTGGCTGACTTTGCACATCTGTTATCATTCAGTAAATAATAATAAACTCACTTTTTTGATGGATGAGACTGCAAAGCACAAACAAGTGAAAATTCATTAGACAGCTAGGAATGGGGGAGATGGTCACACTGGGTCATGAACTACCTTATTGTGTCTTGTTCCCGGCTAAGATTTTAGAATGTACAGCACTAGTCTTGTGATTGGGTTTCTCCTTTGCTGAGAGATTTTGGGAAACAAAAACTTAAGCCTTTTCAGACTCAATCATTTATCTGAAGAGTTATGATTTTTTTTTGCTGAAGTGTTTACAAGCGTTAGTTGAGGAATTATTTTAAGCATGAAAGGATTCTCATACATATCAAAATGTTTCACACTTTCATTCAGATTTTATTGGCCTCAGCATGATTTTCAAATTTCAGATATATACCTGATGTATATATATATATGCAATTATGTGCCTACATATGATATGTATGTATGACTATGTGCATATATATCATATATATTACTACATAATTATCAATGTTAGAGAATGGGTCTGGAATTCCTCACACTAGCTCAAAAGCTTGAAGTTGCCTTGAGAAACACTGTAATAATATTTTGATCACTCATCAAATGATAGTAAAGCAGCAGGTAAAATTCTTTTCACCTGTGCATGCCAGTCAGGAAAAACTTCAGTGTTTCAGCCACCATTGAGGATCACAAACTGTTTCACCAAACTTTAATTTTTCTGCTTCTTTGCCAACAGGTGGCTGTCGTTTTCCCTTGATGACTGAAGAATTTCCTGACAAATAGCTGTATTATCAGAGAGCAGTAAAACAACCATCTTGTCTCCTACAATTATTCTGTGCCCACGGAAATGCTTTCTGCAGTTAAGTCATTGAGCATTAACTCAATGGTGCTGAAATTAATCACCCATACTCTTTATCTCTATTTAGAAAAATAGGAACTCCCTGACTTTTTGTCATTGGTACCATAAAGAGCCCAACATAACTTTGGCATCATTTATAGTGCTCTGGAATTGCCTTAATAGGTTTAATTAGTATACTGGAATTTGTTTTCCAAGAGCTTGCATATTTTTAATGGGTTTGTTCTTCTTGTTAAATGGCCTAAATGACTTCTCATGAAGACCATATCCCAACAGAGGCAGGCTGCATGTTAATTGAAAAAAAAAACTACTAATCTTAGGAAATCTTTCCCTATGATTTAAAGTTCAAATATTTAGTGGTGCATTTTCATCAATCACAAGCAAATAAGTTCTTTTAACAGTAAAAATTGGAATACCTTAAGAATACAAATTTTCAGGATTTTGAAGTTTATTGAATTAAGTAATTTAGATTGAATTTTCAACAACTAAATCAATGTATTTTGTTTAAAAACATAAGATAAAATGTCTAAGGCATATTTTCTAATAGGTATAGTCAGGATGTTAAACAATAATTTCTGATGCCTGAAAAGTACTTTGAAGTGTATTCATAAGCACTGTTCATGCAAATGTACTCTATTTCAATAAATGATAGAATATAGGTGTTCTAAAGATTTTCATATAGAGATGAATAGTCTCTTTGTTTCTTTTTAATAAACATTCACAATATTGTACAAAATAGGTAGCGCCTCAAGAGTTGTGGGAATTTTGCCAATTTATTTAAAAGACGTTCTAATACTTATGTTGAATAATCATCAAAACCCTCATGAGCAATCATTGAGATAAAAATTTGGGGGTTTATTTTTTCCTTTTTTTTTTTTTTTGGTGGTCATAGGACTTGAAATATAGGCCTAGATGCTGTCCCTGAGCTGTTCAGCTCAACGCTACTGCCCTACCCCTTGAGCCACAGGCAACTTCTGGTTTTCCTAGTGATTAATTGCAGATAAGAATCTCAAGGACAGCCTGGGCTGTCTTTGAACCTTGATCCTCAGATCTTATCCTCCTGAGTTGCTAGGAATACAGGTGTCAGCCACCATGCCCAGCTTATTTTTTTCCTTTTCTGTTCTACTCTTGGGGCTTGAACTCAGAGCTTGGGCACTGTCCCTCAGCTATTGTGATCAAGGCTATAGATCTACCTCATTGAACCACAGTTCCATTTCCTGCTTTTTGGTAGTTATCTAAAGATAAGAGTCTCATGGATTTTCTTGCCCTGGCTGAATATGAAATGCAGCCTTCAGATCACCATCCCCTGCACCAGGAAGGATTACAGGTATGAGCCACTACCAAATGGAAGGGATCACACCCTTTAACAAAGACACAAGATATGAATTTCTTTTCCAAAAAATAAAGAACTTCCCCCCTACAAATCAACTTTGGGGAAATGACAAAATATAGGAAAAGGATTCAGGATGTTGACATACTAAAACCACTCAATAGACTGTTAACAAATATTTTTACAGTTCTCAGTAGGTTTCAGACACTATTCTGGGTCATGGAGACATACTGGTGAATGAATTTCTAAAATTTATTTTCTAGAAGACAAACAATAACAAAATTTATGGCAGGTGCTGGTGGCTCACGGCTCCTCAGAAAAATCCAGAAGTGGAGCTGAGGCTCAAATGGTAGAGTGCTAGCTTTCAACACAAAGAGGCTCAGGGAAGGGACAGTGCTCAGGCCAGTAGTTCAAGCCCCACCCAGAACCAGAAAAAAAGAAATGTATAACTAAAAAGTAAAATGTATAACAGCCCTAAGTTCATGAAAAATGCCCAGTTATACCTACAGAGGGTAAAACACAGTCTTCGAGAACAGGTAGGAAACACCCAAGAAAACACCAGTCAGAAAAAGTCCTGACCAGCAACAGAGAGAGATGAATTCCTGGTCTGAATGCACTTATAGTTACAAGGAAATTGATAAACAGGCTCGGTGGCATCAAGTGTACACAGGCTCAACGAGCTGAGCCAGGCATCTGTAACTGGACCACAGCAGGAAATCCATCCATTGTTAGATGTTTCATGACTGTCAGTAGAGATTTCTCCATGCTAGTTTAAAACACCCATTGCCATTGAATGGAATGCATAGATACACTGAATAAAGAGCGATAATGTATTGGAAGAGGAGGCGTAGATCAAGTGGTCGGACACTAGCCTTGAGCAGCAAAAAGCTAAGAAAAAGTGTGAGGCCCAGAAGTTCAAGTTCAAGCCTACAACACACACACACACACACACAGAACTTCCATATATAGGTTTTCCTGGCATTAAGGAAAAACACACATAGTATTTATCCAACAAAAAAAAGAAGTATGTGCTTATCCAACATCCTAGAAAACAGTCTAGTTATATTCAGTTTTTAAGTGGGGGGAAATAGTGCTTTCCTCTGCTACTATTTATGGAAGTAAGAATATGGACTTTGGAATCTAACAAAGCTGAACTTTGATTCATAAAATTTTCGAAGTATTATTGACAGAGATAAGTTCTGTATTAGTGTGTGTGTGTGTGTGTGTGTGTGTGTGTGTGTGTGTGTGTTATAGCCAGCATATTTGGCATTGCAATTTCCATAATTCTGCCTTTCACGAGTCTTGTGAGCACATGAAAGCTCTGAGTTTCTTGAGAACCCCTTTTTAGGTGGTGTAGGTGCAAGGCTGTGGCCATCGGGGCCTCCCGTGTGGGCTGTAGAGCTGTGGCATCTGAGTGTGCTAGCTCCTGGGGCTGCAGCTGTTCAGAGTCCCTGTGTTTCCTTAAGTCCTCATGGTTCAAGTCACTTATTTGGTCTATCTCACTTTCCTGGCTCAGTTGTCCATCTAGTCTAATTTTCATTCACTCAAGTGGCCTCCTGCCACTTCTTCCACTGCTTTGCTCAAATCCGTTCTTCTTTCTGTCTCACAGACCCTAGGGAGAGTATGGGAGTCACAAAGACACACTCTGTAGAAGCTGCCAACTTTAATTAAGAAAATCAGGAACGTTTATTTCATTTAACAAGACAGCTTAAAACAATCCATACATGCACAAAACATAGGACACATGGAAATTTTGTATCTCTTACATATAACATGATGGTTTAGAGAGATGGCTTAGAAGCCAACTGTCAAAACAAAATAGTAAATCGATACTTCACATAAAATTTTGATAGAACAGCAATGAGTGAGACAACGTTTACTATAACATTTTAAGTCCTTTTTTGTCCCCGAGGCCATCAACGTATAAAGACACTGCTCATTCTGAATAAGATTGTGACCCTCCCTTAAATATCAAGACACATGTATCTTTAAACAGATTGCACCCATTCTACCCTCACATCTCTGTCTCTTTCTCTCTCTCTCTCTCTCTCTCTCTCTCTCTCTGACACACACACACACACACACACACATACAAACATTCTTTATTTTAGGCTATAAACTCAAACTTATTACCATCTCATTTATTTAATCATTTATAATTGGTTTATTTTATTAATTTATTTATGCTTTACACTCTTATTTCATGAACTCTATTCTCAATAAGGTTCCTTCACATCTTCATTTGTGTCTCATTCCCCCAAGCCAAGCAGCTTCTGAAGAAACTCATCTACTCTGATCCTCTGAAATTCGTAAGTCCACTGACAACAATATTCTTCTCCCTCCAGCTACTTCCTCAGCTTTCTCTGCTGGATCCTGCCTTTCCTGTAGCTCTGAGGTGGTGGCATTTTATCCCATAGCAATACTTCTCCTGGACTTTCAGGAAATAAAGATGTCCTCTCAGTCCTCATTTTAGCTTTCTTTCTGCTCTCCACCCCCATCCCCCCCAAAAAGGGGGAAAAAGCACTCAACTCAGATGAGCCTATCATCAGACTATATGATCTAACACTCCCAATTTTTACAATATGTCATGTATTCTGGTTCATGGTCCCTAATTCTCAACACGTTTAATCATTTTTTTGCAAGTACATTAGTGTTTTATGGCAGTAGAAACAAGTTGCCCCGTGTTTGGTAGCTGAAATAACACAAGTTTATTATGCTGTCATTGTTTTGTAGATCAGAACTCTGTCTTGGGACAGACAGTGTGTACTATACCTATAATCCTAGCACTTGGGAGTCTAAGGCAAGAGGATCTTGAGTTTCAGACCCCCATTCATTTTCACTCTCTCCAGTACTTATCACTCCTTCCTTCTGCAGTAATACAGAATATATTCTATGTCATTCACTGAGGATGCCAAGATGAAATAAATACCAAGCACTCAAGTGGCTTGACCGACAGAAATGTACCCACATTTCTAGAAACAACATATCCAACTTATGGTATCAGTAACGTTGGCTTCCACTAAGTCTTTTCTCATTGGCCTTCAGATGGTCATGCCTCTGTGGCCTATGTCCATAGATTTTTTTCTTTGCCTGGTATATCTCTCTTTGTAGGACTTAAATTCTTTTTTGTAGAGGACACTGTTGTGGTTGTCATAAGACCTATAGCAATTTCCTCAATTTAATCTAATTACCTTTCCAAGTCTTGGATCCTTGTTATTGTCATATTCTAAAAAGCTAGCTGTTGGGCTCATCGCGTATTTAAGGGAGAGAAAATTTGGTTCATACCACATGCAGATGATTCATCCTACTCTTTCCCAACATCATGATTTTTTTAGGATCTTGCTATTAAATGCGTACTGTTTTAAATATGTATATATGCACATATACATGCCATATTCAATCACTCACCTTATCTCACTGATTTTCGAGATCACATCCTAGTGTTGGAGGATCTCAATTGACCTACTTTCTGGCCATTTCTTTTTCTGCATGATCTCACTAAAAAATTTAGTCTTAGTTCATCTCCTGTACTATTAAGGCTCTTACAACCTATTCCCTGCCCTTTGTTACTTTCAGGACGCCACTAATTCAGCTTAAATCACTTTGTCCCTTTAAAGCACTTTCCATGCATTGAATTAATTTGGAAACACCCAATCTACTCAAATTCAGCTCTCACCAATCTGTACTTTGATGCTCATTGCTGAACCTAGCTAAGTAAAATGTGCCATGTTGGTCTCATTTTAAAAAATGACAGTGAGCCCCCGGAGGACGAGTTTGTGACAGCATACTTCATGCTCCTAGAACATTCCATCTTTTACACACTAGGCTAAGTATAAGTAGTGAGTCTCCATGCTCACAAGAACACTACCAATCTCATTCTCAGAGAGGTCTGTCTGGGTTTACCTGCTGTAGACTGAATGTTGCTTCCCCTTACCCAAGAGTCATACATTATATTGTAGCCTCCAGGGTAAAGCTATTAGAAGTTGGGGTTTTGAAAGAGTATTAGTGCATGAAAGTAAATCCTTCACAAATAAAATTAGAGCATGTATTAATGAGACTCGGAGATTCCCTCACCACTTCTGCTGCATGAGGATATAACAAGCCATGATATACGAACTACAAAGCAGACCTTCCTTGAACTTAGAATCTGTCAGGCCTTTGGCCTTGGAGTTCCCAAGAACTGTGAGAAATAAATATGTGTTATTTATAAGCCACCAAATCTAGTGATTCATCAAAGCAGCATGAACAGCATAAGACTTTATCTCACTGAAATAATTGAAGCACTTGAAGATCCTGGAACTGTCACGCATGCACACCTATGCCCATCTGTACCCACAGTCTGCTTTCCTTCTCTTCCATATACACTAACCATCCATCTTCACTATCTAAAGCCAGTCTCCCTCAAATGTACCACATTTTATGCCTCACACCTAACCGAGGGCATCATTTAGCCCTTTCCTTAACTCTCTCCTATATCATCAAATTCTCACTCTCTTCTGAGTTATTTCCATCTACTTACATACTATTATTTTTTCCAACTTAAAGCAATAACAAATTATTTAAGAAAAATGTTCTCTTATGTTTTCCCCACCAATTTCCATCTCATATCTTCACTTGTAAATAACAAAAGGCTTTAGAAGAGTTACCAGAACTATCATCAATCTCTCTGTTCTAACATTTTTATGATCACCCAAGTCAGCTCATCATCCACATCACTTCCCCAAAACTGCTATTAACAACGTTACAAAATAAGTCCATATTGTTCTTCTCCCTCTTCATGCTTACATTTTCGATGCTCTGCAAAGCTCTATGGATAAAGTACACCCTCGTTTCTCTCAAACTTCCTTCATCACTCTTTGTCAGCTTTTTCCCTCCCTTTCTATCTTTTCTTCTGAGTTTGGGTAATAAAGTATTCCATCTTCTTCTCTCTCTATTCACTCCATTGACAATCTCATCCAATCTCAGAAAGCTTACTCCACATCACTATTCAGAGAGAGGTAAAACATCTAAAACAAAAACTAGTCTGGAGTCCAGGCATGTAATTTCTCAGTGCTCAGGAGTCAAAAGCAGGAAGAAACATCGTGAATTGAAAGGCAATTTGGACTGTATAAACTACATTTTCAGCAGAAAGAGAGAAAGAAGGGAAGACAGAAATAAAGGAAGGAAAAGAGAGAGAGGGAAGGAGGAAGGAAAGGAGGGAGGGAGGGAGGGAAGAAAAGTAAAAAGACAAAAGCAAAAGCAAAATAAATCCATACTGAGCATTTCATTCTCACTCCTCTCCTTTTTCCTCCAAATTTTACCATTTGTTGTTCAGGAAGCCTTTCAATCATTGTGTATCTCCTTCCCTGCTTTTCCTCCATGCAATCCATCAAGAAATTTTAAATAGAGAATCTATCGATTACATCCATGTGATCTCATTTAACTCTTACTCCTGCTTTCACCTTTTCCCCCATTTTTGTTACTGTTATGGTACTTGACTATGAAGACTTCCGCCTAAACAGGTTCAGGCATTGGTTGAAGGCTTAGTCCCTTGTGGGGCCACTGAGAAGTGACTGAATCATGAGAGCACTGCATCAATAGACCAATCCATTGATGGACAAGGAGGAAATAGGGTCAAGTTGAGAGGAGTTGAAATGTACTTTTGAAGGCCACAGCCTGTCCCTGTCCCCTCTTATCTATCGCTTTGTGCTTCCTATTTACCTCGAGGTGAGCCTCTGTGTTCTACCATGAACACCCATAGTGACCTTCTACCTTCTGCCCTTAGAAAAAACAGAGCTAAGTGACTATGAACTAAAAACTCTGAAGCTGTGAGCCCAAAGATTCCTTTCCTCATTTAACTGGTTTTCTCATGTATGTTGTCATAGCAACTGAATTTGATTACTAAAATCACAACTTGTGAGAGTTTTGCAGTCACATTCTAACAGGCCGAGTCACATCTACTCTTGTTCTATATAACCTACTTTAACATGGGAGCCAGGGTAAAAATCCAAGTATATGGCCCATTTGTCACTTCTACTTGTCACTTCTCAAATCAAACCAAGATGCCTCATTTTATTCAACTGGTAAATAAACACACTTACAAAAAATCTAGTGGGCCGGGAGTTTGGCCTAGTGGTTAGAGTGCTTGCCTAGCATGCGTGGAGACCCTGGTTCGATTCCTCCATACCACATACATAGAAAAGCCAGAAGTGGAGTGGCTCAAGTGGTAGAGCACTATCCCTGAAGAATAGCCCAAGGGCAGTGCTCAGGCCTTGAGTTCGGTCCCCAGGACTGGCAAAAATAAAAAGAAGGATAATTCTAGGAGCTCTATAGGCATTGACACTTGTGGCTTGTTTTATCCATCTCCGTTAAGTCTATATTTTTCCATAATTTTTTAAACATGGTCTAGATATGCAGTCCAGACACATCAAAACTCAAAGTTCTCCTGCTTCTGCCTTCTTACTGGTGGGATTGCAGGTATGTACCGCCACGCTTAGATTCCCCTCTCATTCTTTAACTCTCCATGTCACCTTGCTTCTCACTCTTCCTTCCACTTCTCTTGATTTAAGGTTTCTGCCTAAAATTGACCCTTTCCTGGAATTGCCTTGAGCTTCCTTTCTCTTTGGATTTCCTTACATATTGCCTTCTTAATGACTTCCACTCTAGTCACCTTCTTTAAAATGGTACTGTTTACTTGGTTTTCCACTTCCCCTTTCAATTGCTTTATCTTTATTCTAACCATATTTATCATTTCCTGTATGTCCAATATAATTTAGTTCTTTAAATTACTTTCATCAACTTAATTATCTGTAGTCTCCTTCTCTTGGACTATAAGCTTTTCTGTGTAAGCATAATTATTCTGTCTGGATCACTGAAACATGCCAATTAAACAATTTATAGCATATAGAAAACAATCAATTCATATTTGTTCAGGGAATAGTGAATCAAGCAAAAAAGTATATGCTAAAAATTAAATTATGAATTCCTGAGAGATAATCTTTATGTATTGGGAAGAGAGGAAATATTTCTAATGTATCTCAAAATCCTAAATCTATAGAGAGATAAAAAGTCAAAATAGATTGAAATGATTTCAAAAGAAAACCTTTGTACAACAAAACACCATGAGCCAAGACAAATCTCAAATCACACACAAAAAAAATCAGCTTGGATCTCATATCAAAGACAAAGACTAATCCTAGCATATTGAGAGTTTCTAGAAATTGATAATATTTTTTTAAAGACCTTAGCTTAGCAAACCAGCAGGAAAAGAAGCAAACACTACTAGCATAAATTTCACATATGGAGAAATAATTATGGCTTTTAGTAATATAGAAGGATGTTAAGCCCTTTTATGAAGGAAATGGAAATTTAAAACTTCCCTGAGACTATATTTACCTATCAGAATAACAAAAATATAAAAGCTTGATAAAGCACTGATAGGTACCCTTCATAATCTCACAGTTAGAGGTTGTTGATAAGAATGCGAACTAGACAATTTTGTGGGTAATGATTTACCAAAATCAGACAAGGTCCCGAATCATTATGCATTTTAGGAATTGATCCTGCATAAATATATTTGGTATATATGACACCAGTTGTGGAAAAGATTACTTATAGCATTGCATGCTTAAAAGGGATACTGGATAATGCAATGTCTAAATCAAATGAAATCCTCTTCAAGTACAGAAAAAATATAGATCTTTAGATTTTGATAACACAAGAGCTCTGAGAGATAACATAATGTGTTTTAAAAGCAGAGGACTAGTAAATCTTTGTAGCTGCTTATACGTTAGATTAGGCCATGTCAACTGTTATAGTTCACCACAAACTAGGTGGCTTTTAAACAAGAGAAATTCAATTTTTTATAGAACTGGAAGTAGGGATGCCCAGGATTAAGGCACCCTTAAATACAGTGTCTGATGAGGGCTCCATTTCTAGTTCACAGATGGTACTTCTCACTTTATTTTCAAGCAGTCTTTTGCAGGCCTCAGCTGTAAAGACCAAATCTTGTCCAAGGCACGCAAGTCATGACCTAATCTTCTTCCTAATGCCATAACTTCTAAGTATATCATTTCATATCACTGAATATTACAGATGAATTGGGGGAAGAGGTAGATACAATCATTCCATATTAACATGAAGAAACCCCGACAGATACATAAAAAATCAGTTTGGACATAGCAAAGATATGGAACCAACCTAGATGTCCCTCAGTTGATGAGTGGATCAACAAGATGTGGTATTTGTACACAATGGAATTCTATGCTGCTGTCAGAAAGAATGACATCGCCCCATTTGTTAGGAAATGGAAAGACTTAGAAAAAATCATATTAAGTGAAGTAAGCCAGACTCAAAGGAACTTAGGCTCAATGGTTTCCCTCATTTGTCATAATCAGTAGAAACCTTGGGCTCTCCTAGCAGAGATTTGCAATAGAGCAAAACCTTGATACAAAAGGCCATATAGTAGGACGCTAAATGAAAGGATCTCTAGGATATAGAAATATAAGCCATATAATGAAATGATTGTTGTTCTTAAGGTACTATGTTATCTCTCATCTCTTTTGCTGTCCCTTGGTTATCTCATATTGTTACAGTATCTCACTTTGTTACCTGATATATCAGATATATTTGTATTTGGTTATTTGAAATTGGATAGAGAACAGGGAAAAACAAGATGAGGGGTGGGAGTGGGGGGGAGGGAAATGGGGACCAAGACATGTGAAAAGGTATCAATGTATGGGAATTAATGCACCCTCTATCTGGCAAATATCATGTAACCCTTCTATTAATTACAATAAAAAATATATGAAAAAAATCAGTTTGGAGGGCATGACTCAACGTGATTAAACACTTGCAAGAAAGAATTCCTGAGTTCAACTCCCAGTACTTTCCATAGTAGTAGTAATGTTGTACCCGAATTTCTAGAACCCGAAAAGACCACCAGAAGACACAGTCAAAGCTAAAAAGCAGGGGTCATTTTATTTACGTTTTATCTAGACTCGGGCCTCTGCGTACCAGCAGCCGGCAACGCTGAAAAGGCCCTGAGCAAGAACTTTACACTGCTTTTATAGGGAAAGTACAATTACCTGATTGGCTATTTAACTCAAACCACTGGTCGAATCAGAGCTCAGGTGTCTAACCACTGAGCACCAAGCTGTTACCACCTAGCGTTCAAGTACATGGGCCCTAAACAAGGGGAAAGGGGGTCATTCCCAGAACATAGGACAATCTTGGCACAACAGTAGTAACAGCAATAATAGCAATAATAATAATCAGTATGAAATAAGAAAAAGGAGAGTAAACGATGGAATAGTTTATTTTGCATTATTTTGTTTTTTATATATTGGTTCCAAATTATGAGAAGAAAATTACCTACCATAAAAGAAAAAAATCAAAGGACAAAAAATAGCAGAAAAGTAACTTCTATGAAAAAAAATCATGTCAGCACTATATTATTAAAATACAACACAATTTTATGTATTTGCTGCATATCTTAAATACACTAAATATAAAATCAAAAAAGTAAGATGTTTCTGTTTTCCACTCACTTCAGAAGGATCGTGGAGAGGACACAACAGGAACTGGTAAAGAATTCATTATTGTTATTTATGACATCCTGCAAGCCTGCGAACATGTCAGAAGCCCAAACAAAACAAGGCAAAAATCAGTATTAGCATCAAAAAAATGACCACTGACAGTCAGAAATACCACTTCCAGAATGAATAAACAGGTGTATAGCCACTTTCAGCATAATTTCAACATAATAGGAGCAAATAGATACATGAAAGGGAAGCCTTCCTGCCGCGACCAGGAGAAATTGGAAAGCAGAGCATAATCCCCTCAGTATTATTGGAATAACAATCAAGACAGTAGGTGATGAAGACAGAAAGGAAACACTAAAGTCCAGACACTGTCCTCCATCAACACCTTTACAGGAACCACTATTTCAAATCCAATGTCTCAAATGTTCCCATATTTAGGGCCCTAACAATCCAGCTAAAAAGTGGTAAGTAGGGACAGCAATATTCTCCCAATGATGGCTCCTAACAACAGCCTTCCCCAAAATCTGAAAGCGCAAAAGAGGGCAACTGAAAGAACAAAACTATAATAGAATAGCGTTAAGAATAAACTGGAATTTTTTTTGCCAAAATAAAGAGGAACCAATAAGGTCCATTTATGTAGCTTTCTGTATCTGTGATCATAATAGACAACTAAAGGAGGGAAGATTTTCTTTTTAAGCTCATAGTTTCAGAGGTCTGTA
This sequence comes from Megascapheus bottae, assembly GCF_031878675.1. Taxonomy (NCBI): domain Eukaryota; kingdom Metazoa; phylum Chordata; class Mammalia; order Rodentia; family Geomyidae; genus Megascapheus; species Megascapheus bottae. The sequence goes on from NC_143514.1 coordinate 16,988,210, forward strand.
TTGTTATGATGATTACGGAATGACCCCACAGACCAGCTCATACCATAGCAGCCAGGAAGAGCAAAGGGGAATGAAGGAAGAGACAAGGATAAAATATACCTCTAAGAACAATCTACTGTCTCCCATTAGACCCCTATTTTTCACTAACTCCCATCACATTATGGATCCCATCACATTATGAATCCATTGTGGGATTAATCCATTGATTAGGTCAGAATCTTTATGAGCTAATCATCTCTGGAAACGCTCTCACTGATATTTTTATAAATATGCTCTTCAAGAACCATTCGAGTAGCAATGGTAGACACAAAAATAAAGAATTGTCTCTTCAAGGTGAAATTTATTTCTGTGTAGAAGGGTACACCATCAGCCAAAAATCTGACAAGCCAGCACACAGAGCTGGCAGTGTGCTCTGATATTTATTCCTAATGCAGCAGACCACGCCCCTCTGATCAGATTGGTTGAGCTCAGGTTCACAATCTACTAGTGATTAGCTAGCTTGAACAGGATAAAATATATTTACATAGGGTTATTTCAAAGTAAGGTTAACAGTACACAAATAATCTCCAAACATACCTGTACTCTCATATATCTTGAACAGTCTGGGGCATGTCATTATTCCATCTTGAAGAAAAAGCAGTTTAAGACAAAATCTTACATTTCAAAAATCCTTTTTGTATCTGAAAGCAGTTCCTCTTTGCTTTAACAAGATCCAGGCCACCAGGCCAAAGAAAGAACCTTTATGCAATACACTGTGATGGAAAGGACAGGTTTTGTTTTGTTTTTTTTCACAGACATACCCAAATATGTACAAGATTAAAATCTCGTGGGCATCCTCAGTTCAATCAACTTGACAATCAAGAATAAGCATTCTAAATTGCGAGTTCTAAAAGGTTAGAGAAAGATGAAGTACAATGTAGACGAATAACATTAGTACAATATAGACAACTGTAAAGTTCCATAGACTGGAAGGATTAGGTGGGGAAAGGCAGGTTTTTTTGGTTTTATTTGTTTGTTTTCTAAAATACCTTCTGTCATCATTCTGTATTGATATTTCCTGGTACTGGTATTTCCTGGAATTATTTGCTTCTTCTTTTTTTAATATTATATTATTCTTTTTTATTGTAATGTATAGAAGGGTCATAGTTCTGTTTGCTAGACAGTAGGTGCATTATTTCTCACACATTGACACCCCTTCTCATGATTTTGTCCCCATTTCCTTCCCCCTACCCCTCACAATCAGCTTGCTTTCCCCCTTCTCTTTCCTATTTCATTGTTGTTCTTAATATACTATGTCATTTCTCTTCTCTTTTGTTGACCTTTGGTTAATATCATATAGTTACAATATCTGACTTCATTTGCTTCTTGACTTTAACTATCAGCTTCGTTGTTTGTCCCTAGCCAGCCAAAACCCTTACCAATTGAATTATAGGTGGGAATTTCCCCTTTTACCAACCTCCTCCAACTGGAATGGTTTCTAGCCCCATTCCCAGCCAGCCTTGACTAGCTGAATGTGCACCTTTGCCTCCAAAAGACAGGCTCTCCCCAGAAGAAACCTTTCATTGATAGTTAGAATGCTTGCTAACTTTTCTTGTGTCATCCCATCACCATAGTAACCAATTTGTTTAAAAAAAATGTAAGCCTGACTCCTTAGCAACAAGAAGGGTCAATGTCACCCCTTGGGTTAGGATAAAAACCAAGCATAACACCTTGCCTGGTGTGCCTGCGTAGGTCTGGGAAGAGAGGCAGACCACTCCCCTGCATAGAAGCCTAAATGAAAATCCCATATCTTTTGTATGTCTATTGATTTTTGACACTAGAGGATCTTGTGTGTTTCCAATAATTACAGGATGGAGAGTTTCTCAATGTTCTTGGGTCAAGGTGCAAACATAATAGTAATTTCTTGAAGGCTCTATTCCTCCTGTGCAGAATGCCATCTTCTTACTATGTAGCATAGGTATAAGAGAGTGATATCTGTCTCTCTATTCCTTTTGTGATCTCTCTCTCTTCCTTTTATGATTTCTCTCTCCTCTTTTTGTGATCTCTCTCTCTCTCTTCTTTTGTTACAATCCCATCATAGGACACCAAATTTTCTTGCATAATCTAACTCAAATTAACTATCAAATGCCTATGTCTTAAATCATTGCATTGGGGGTGAGGGCTTCAACAGATGAACCTAAATAAAATATAAGCATTCAGTCAGTCTACTACAAGAAGCTTTGCCTAACTACCCGCTGGTGTCACATTAACATAGTAACAACAGTCTTCTTGGTAGAGATATGCTTTTTTGATTATTTAATATCTTATTATATTTTAAATTCATTGTAGTCCAAGTTTATCTTTCATCTCTCCTCATTTATATTCATCACTTCTAGCAAAGGCAAGGTGCAAGCTGGACACATGCCCATAATCCTAGTTACTCAGGAGGCTGAAATTAGAGAAAAGGAGTCCAATGCCAGTTTGAGCAGAAAAGATTGTGAGACTCTTATCTCCAGCAAAAAGCTGGAAGTGGCAATGTGATTCAAGTAGTAGAGCACCAGCAATCAGCTGGAAAGCTGAGCAAGAGCTCAAGGCCCTGAGTTCAAATCCAACCCGCCCCACAAATTTGGCTAATATTCCCTTTCATTGGGTTTATATGCAAAACAGCAAAGATTCAATTCACAAGCCACATATTTACTTTTCATGCAAAATAATAATTTAGTGAGTAAGGATGTAAAACTGGTCAATAATAAAATTAGTCAATTAAATTATTTAATAATGCTATAGTCAGTCAAATGGGTGTGTTTTTTACTTTTTTTTACTTTTTACTTTGAAATAAATTACCTAAGTACCTTCTTTAATATTGTGGAAGCATTTTACTTATTTTGTAATACATCTGTTAAATACTTAATTAAAAAAAAACATACTGCTAAAAAAAATCTGCTTTTGCCAATGAAAGTCACATATTTACATCTTTATTGTTTTGTATCCCTGTGCCTTCCTTTGAAGCCAGGTGGCTTGAATTTCAAAATTAGCAAAATACCAAAATAGATGATCAAAATGTAACTTATGCAAGATGCTAAGAAATAAATTTATACCAGAATACAGCTCAATCCACACTGGAAATAGAGTTTGTGAAGTCAGCTCTCCAGAGAACATGGACTGTTTCACAGCATCCCATATTCGTTTCTTTTTGCTGGTCTTCACTCATTAGTAGGCCATAATCCCTGGTTTGTAATCAGCATTACCTCTGTCAAATTCAGGAAAAAGAATGAAATGATCTTTAACAGTGATCTTATCCTACTTACTAGCCATATGTCCACTACTTACTACTTCTTTGGCCATATAACATTTCTGAAATTCAGTTCACTAGTTGCAAAAGTCATGCAATAATAATACCTGTTAAATGGAACTACTGTGAATTATGTTCTTCCCTCCAATTTCTTATAATAGCGAGGACCCTAAGATGTAGGTGAAAGAACAGACTGAATACATGAATTCATTTTCTCTCCTTCCTGAAACTATACCATATTGAAGCTGCTTTGTTTTGACTTGTTTTGTTTTGTTTGGAGGCACCAAGTTATGAGGATACAGAGAACAGAAGTGTAGGGAAAAAACACCACATTTTGGAAGCCAGTAAGCAGATGACTGACAAATAAATGGTGGCTGATAGCAGCAACAGGAAGGCAAAACTTCAAGGCTGGTAATGAAGAGAACAGAAGCAAACAGATGTGTAACATGGATATGCCCACATCTGGAGGTGCTGAGGAAGATATAAAGACACAACATGAAGGCTAATGGAAAGTCATCTGAAAGACAAATCACCTCACCATTTTATCACCAGGTGAGCTACATGATATCCCCATAGATCATCTAATCTTAGGAAATGAGACCCCTGCCTTTTCATCTCATGCCCTGGAGAGGGGTGGAATATTCAGCCTACCATCCTTCAAACAAGATTCTGATTTCTGCCTTGAAAAAGAGGGAGCAACAAACGAAAACTAAAAAAGGTGCTCATAAAGACAGAAATTAGTCAGGTGACTGTGCCTCATACTTATCATCCTACCTACTCAGGAGGGTGAGAATAAAGTTTTTTCCTCAGCAGGTCATGTCAGATAGACAAATCAAAACACTTTTTTCTTCTTAGATTTTTATAATTTTTAATGTACAGAAGGGTTACAGTTACATGAATCAGGTAATGAGTGCATTTCTTTTTGAGCAGTGTCACCCTCCCCGCCACTCATTCTCTCCCAGTTTTGATTCCAGCAAAAAAAAGCCGGAAGTTGGAGTGGGGCTCAAGTGATAGAATGCCAGGTATAAGCGAAAAAGCCCAGCAAGAGCAAGAGACCCTAAGTCCAAACCTCAACACTAGTTCAAGAAAGGACAATAACAACAAAAATTATACAAAGAAAATTTCAAAATGTCCTTGGAGATGTAAGTTAATACATTCTGATTCTCTGACTTTTACATTCTTCCTTTCTGGTTCCCTATTCTTATTTTTACAGCTCTTGTCTATATGCCCGACATGTCCTGTGCATATATCTTTCTAACATATTCACAGTCTACTCCATAACTTTTTGCTTTTCTGACTGCCCTATTATACTGTGAAGTTTCTCTAGAAAGAGGCTATCACTCACACTTCCTATAGTGCCTGACACATATGTGTACATGCCCAAGACATTTCTATTGAACAAATATATTGATTGAATGAGGGAATAGTTGTCACACTAGTCTGGTTAGTCATTAGGTGAAATAATCCTGAAAGTCCATTATCAGTATTGCTAAACCCTCTTGCTACACTCAGCTATACTCATCTTGTCCCAGAGGGGAAGAAACAGAAAAAGCTCCAATACTAGAAGAAAAGTAAAGAATATTCAGATAAGAATCCAAAGTACAAGCTGGGTGGCTGAGATCTGAGGATTGAGGTCAAAGCCAGCCCAACACTAAGTAATGTGAGACTCTTATCTCCAAACAGGAAGCTGGGCTGTGGCTCAAGGGGTTGGGCAGTAGCCTTGTACTGAACAGCTCAGAGACAACACCCAGGCTCATGAGTAAAGTGGTAGCTTTGAGCAGAATAGCTCAGGGACAGCGCCCAGGCCCAGAGTTCAAGCCCCAAGACCCACAAAAAAAAAAAAAAAAAGAATTCAACAAAATTCAGAAGAATACGGGAAGGATTGAAGGAGTGATGGATGAGAATGTTGAAAGGGATGACACTGATTAAAATATATTAGAGCTGAAAATCTGTGTATATGGCCATATACGATGAGGCTAAGCGAAATGAACTCCAGGATATGGAAACAAGAAGTTTATCTTCGTGATTGTTGTTCTTAATGTACTATGTGAAGTTATTTCTTTTCTCTTTTTCCTCCTTATGGTTTATGCTGTTACTATATCTGACTTTGGTACCTGATATATTGTATATATACATTTGTTCATTTGAAATAGGGAAGGGAAGGAATTGGGAGGGAAAGTGAGAGAAAAACATGGGATGGGGTTTCAATGTTCCAGAAGCACTACCTTATGAATGGAACTATAACTCCTCTATACAGCACCACGACAATAAAATGCAATAAAAAAGATATATTGTGTTTATAAACTGCTTAGCTAAATGGCAACTGCTTTGTACAACTATTCAAAACATAATAATAATAAAGTCTTAGGTACACAGAAATCATCCCACATGATTATAGAGACTATGAAGTCTACCAATAGGCTGTGTACAAACCAGAGACCCCGGGATGCTGATCGTTGAGGCCAAGTCTGAAAGCCTAAGAATCTACACTGTTGCCCATCCAAGTCCTAGAGTACAAAAGCCAGAAAGTATTTCAGGAGAGAGACAGAGACAGAGAGGGACAGAGAAGGACAGAGAAAGCACACCCTCCAAAGTAGTGTTCCTCTGGGGTTTGATGCTCTAGAAATTTCTCACTGCAGTCAAGTTGATGTCTAAATCTACCCTTGTAAGTATCATGCAGCAGAATGTCCTGGTTTCAAGAAGTAGTCACAGAAGCATTGGAATGTGAAAGAACATCAGATTGACAACTTATTTTCAAATGAACTTTTACTTCAGCCTGAAATTCTGTTAAAAGAAACTAGAGGGAGTGAAAACCCTGCAAGCAGTAACATTCATTTGACAAAAAGGTAGCAACAGCTGACCCTTGAGGTTGTCCAAGTCAGCCCGTCTCTCTGACACCTCCATCCATCAATGTGAGCAGCTCTCCCAGGGTGATCCAGAACAGTCCAGCTGTGTGGGTTGTCAGAAAAGCCTAGCCACTGGGTTGTTCTTGAGTGCTCTTTCTTGATGCATCTCAGACCTGCTCGTCTGCAAGCCCCCACGTTTCATGCACCAAGGGCTCCTCAGGGTACAACCCCAGCTACATCAGTGTCTCTCTGGCCTTTCTGCCTTCATCTTTTCAATAAATCTTGATGTCAGGAAAAAAAAAACCTCTCCAAGTCTTTGGAGAACCTTCTATAATAGTTTTCAATTGCAAAAGCAATTATGGCCAGGTGCCAGAGGGTCATGTCTCTAATCCCAACTACTTAAGAGGCTGAGATCTGAGGATCACAGTTCAAAGCTAGCCCAGGCAATAAAGTCCATCTTATCTCCAATTAACTACCACCAAAAAACAAAAATAAAAGGAAGTGGCACTGTGGCTCAAAGTGGTAGAACTGTAGCCTTGGGCTGAAGAGCTTAGAGACAATGCCCAAGCCCAGAATTTAAGCCCCATGTCTGACAAAAACAACAAAAAAGCAAGTATGATTATAGCTAAATCTCCATTTAAATATTATCTTTTTTTCTTTTAATTCAATATTTTGTGGTATTTCCATAGTGAGTGACATATTATTTAGATAGCAAACCAACTAATTACATAACAAAATAAAATACAAATAAAAATTGTATTTCAATATGAATTCAAATATATGCTAAAATATTCTCAATTCTGGTAAATACTTCCATTAAATACTTCATTTTAGATAATTACTCCACCTTTTTCTGAAATTCACTTTGAGTCGATGGTGCTATGGGATTGGAAAACATGGTAATACCTGATCATCACTAGTAGAGTTTGGTTTTAAAAATTCAATACCCCAGCTAGGCAAGGGTGTCTCACACCTATAATACTAGCTACCTTTGGAGGCTGAGAACTGAAGATTACAGTTCGAAACCAACCTATGCAGGAAAGTCTCTGAAACTCTTACCTCCACTAAATTACCAAAAATAAAAATAAAATAAAAAGTCAGAAGAGGACTTATTGCTCAAGTGGCAAAGTGCTAGCCTTGAGCACAAAAGTTCAGAGACTGTACCCAGGCCCACAGTTCAAGGCCCAGAACCAGCCAGAAAAACAAATAAACAATACCCTTTCACTTCCAGATGTATAGAATCAAAATATATGATGAGAGATTAAAGGTGTATAATCTAACAAGCTACACAGGTGATTCTGATGTACAGTTAAATATGAGATTTACCATGGATAGAACACAAGAAGTTTCTAGTCCATTAATGTTTTATGCTATTAATTCCTAAACTAGTAATCCATTAGTAATTCCATTCAGAGACTATTCACAATGGATATGTCGCAAAATAATCATTAGTCAGGTGAGACAAGAAGTGGGAAAAAATACACAAAGGATGAAGTTTCTCAGGATGACTATGGAGTACAGCCTTATCCAGACACCACGTATCTATTAAATAAAGACAATGGGTAAAATAGGATTTATCGGGCTTATTTCACGTTTATCTTACTTCTCTGTCTTTCTAACTGCTAAAGAGTAATTTCTGGAGGATTACCTCCATTAAAAGCCGCTGTCTTATCCCTTTCTCCAGACATTCTCTTCAAAGCCTATAAAAGCTTAATTTCACTTCGTAAGAAGCTAGTTAATCAAATGGATATTCACATTCATTTGCCTGCTGTCCTTTGCTAAGGCTTGACACTGAAAAAAGGGCTTAGGGCATATACATTTGAGCACTTCTTCATTCAGTTTTACTATTTGTCTTTCATTTTCCTAGTCTTAAAGGCTGGAATTCTGTTAGTCCATCACTTAATTTTATTCACCATGAACATTTAAATAATGTAACTGTGATATTAATGTAATGGATCGATCTCCATAATTGAGTATGAATTCTATCACGTTGTGCACTTCTAAAGTGATTGATTTCAGGGTACTTGCATTACTTTAAATGTACCTGTGCAACACAAAGAGATGTTAACCTATTCCCAAAGTCTACATTAAGAATACTAATCCAGTGGGATAATAAGTTAAAATTAGATAAACATAATCTTATATATAAAAAAAGATAATAATGTAGTCTGTTAGTAAGGACAAACGCACTTGAGGTTGTAACCCAAACTTGAAAGTGTAAAGAGAAGCCTTAGAGCACATGTTTAAGTTTTCTTTCTCTGATTGAAAAAATAAACTTCAACTCAATGGACATTACAGAAATAAACAAACAAGAATAAAAACAAGAAAGAAAGAAAGAAAGAAAGAAAGAAAGAAAGAAAGAAAGAAAGAAAGAAACCTCTGACGAAGATTTAGTCATCCAGGAAAGATATTTTATCATATAGTCTATACTGAAAAAATGTATACCAAAGTAAGAACTGTAATATCATTTCATACCATACTATAGAGGGCTGATATACATGAAAACTATTAATTAAATATTAAAATATGATCATTACACTGTCCAATAATATGTAAGTCATATAGATTGGAAAACTCAAGGCAGCCTCTCAGCCATGAGCCTCTGTAAAATCAAAAAGTAAGTTACATACTTACAATATACCATGACACAGAAAAAAAAGAAAAGCATTCCATTGCAAAATGGAAGAACCAAAGAATGGCAAGGACAATATGGATGGAAGGAAACACAAAAAAAATCCAACAGAATAATCAATCCATGCTTCAGTTCAGGGCACTCATGGCTCATGAGTTCATCACGTGAGCTCCAGTATATTTAAGAAGCCCCATTCCTCTGGCCTTGCTATTAAAAGCCTACATGGCATCTGTCTTGGGCCACCTCCACGTGTTCTTGGAAGCTTTCCTCAGGAGATATTCCATGTTCCAAGCTTTTCCAATATCCTGGGATCTACACACTGCAACTTCACAGCTTTATATATCATTATCTTAGGGGCTGTCAGAAGGGTTTCTGACCCTGATGTACATTACCAAGGATGCCTTAAAAATAAAGAAAGAAAAGAAAACAGGTAGAGGGGCTGGGGATGTGGCCTAGGGGAAGAATGCTTTTCTAGCATGTATGAAGCCCTGGGCTCAATTCTTTGGTACCACCTATACAGAAAAAGGCAAAAGTGCTTCTGTGGCTCAAGTGCTAGACTGCTAGCCTTGAGAAAGCTCAAGGAAAGTGCCCAGGCCCTGAGTCAAGCCTCAGGACTGCCAAAAAAAATTAGGTGGAAGACTCTGTCACTACAGAACTCTCCTTACATTCTGCATACCTGAAGGCCTAGGTATCATATGGACACAGGGTTGACCACCAGCTCAAGCAGTAGCTGAGCTCCCATGGATTCTGGTTGCAATGTCCTCTGAGTATTTAAATGGCTGAATGGAAGAAAACACATTTTGTGAGACCAGGGCACTTTGGAGAACTCTTCTCAAAGCAAAGCCCATTCAGATGCATTAAAATCTTTTTACTAAGAAGATGTGGTACTTATACACAACAGAATTCTATGCTGCCATCAGAAAGAATGACATCGTCCATTCATAAAGAAATGGAAAGACTTGGAAAAAATCATATAAAGTGAAGTAAGCCAGACCCAAAGGGACATAGGCTCAATGGTTTCCCTCATTTGTAATAATTAGTACACATCTAGGACTCTCCTAGTAAAGGATTACAATAGCTCAAAACCTAGGTATATGAGGTCATGTAGGATGAGACTAAATGTAGGATGAGACTAAATGAAATGAACTCTCGGATATGGAAACAAGAGCTTTATCTTGTATGATTGTTGTTCTTAATGTATTATGTTATTTCTCTTCTCTTTTTTTTGGCCTTATGGCTAATCTCATGTTGTTACTATATTTGACTTGTTACCTGGTATATTAAATATGTATGTTTATTTGTTTATCTGAAATAGGACAAGGAAGAGGGGAAATAAGATGATTGGGAGTGCGTGGGGGTGGGAAATGGGGACAAAACATGAGAAAGGGTATCAATGTATATGAACTAATGCACTTACTACCTGATGAACCCCTCTATACATTATCTTAACCCCTCTATACATTATCCTGACAATTAAAAAAACAATCTTTTTACTCCAGTCCTGTGATGGTTAGTGTCTGGTTAATTTCTGCAATAGGCTCAGGATATCTTTTTTATGATTGCTGCAAGATCCTTGATTTCTTTTTACTAGTACTAATCTCTTTTAACAGCCTCATTCTCCTTGTCCACAATTTTAAACACACTCAGACAAGACTTAACATATTTGAAATCATTCCATTGTATTATTGCCACTGATTTCTACTGTAAACCTAGATAAAAGCTTCTGACAATATTCATGTCACAGGCTGAACACCACATTGTCTTGAGATCTTTTCTGACAAATGATTCAATCCATCTTTTTTTGTGGGGGGGGGCGTGTCATGGGGCTTGAACTGGGTCTGGGTACTGACCCTGAGCTCTTCAGCTTAAGTCTACTACCCTACCCCTAGGTCTGGGCATTGTCCTTGAGCTCTTCAGCTTAACCTACCCTTGAGCCAAGCCCCACTTCCCATTTTCTAGAGGTTAAGTGGAGATAAGAGTCTCAGGTCCTTTTGTGTCCCGGCTGGCTTTGAATCTTGATTCTCAGATCTCAGCCTCCTGAGAAGCTAGGATTATAGTTGTGAGCCTCCATACCCAGCTTTAATCCATCATCTTTAACCTCAACTTCCCACAAAATTTCAGGGCACAGACAAAAAATGTAATCAAGTTCTTGGTCAGGATTTAACAGGACATCTATCCCAACATCCAATACAGTCTTTATTCGCATTTGAAAGTTATGAACCCAGTCTTTCATGTCTGAATTCCAAACTGTTTTCTGGTCTTCTGAGCACCCATCAAAATCTCATAAAACGTTTTGCTTATAGCATTCTAGAACTTGTTCTGATCCACCTGTCCAAACTCTACCAAATTTACCTGCAAGTCAATTCCAAAGGACTGAGAAATACATGGTTTGGTTTATTCCCAGCAGGGAGATCCCATTTTTCTTAGTTGCGCATAGCTGTAAGCAAAACACCTGGCTTAAACAAGTTAAGAAGGATTTGTTTTGGTTCTCATCAGTCTATTGCAGAGAGGATGGCACTGCAGAGACAAACAGTTCATTCAAGTCATAGAGGACAAGAAGACAGGAGGGGTAGGAAGAGACCAAGGATAAGACACTCAAAGGTCCTGTGCTTGTAACCCACTTTTGAAATTATGATAAAACCCTGACTCCAAGCCAGGTGCTGGTGTCTTGGGCTTGCAATCCTAGCTACCGAGGAGGCTGAGATCTGAGGATCATGGTTCCAATCCGGCAAAGAAGAAAAGACTCTTATCACTAATTATCCTCATAGAAGCCAGAAGTGAAGCTGTGGCTGAAAGTGTTAGACAGCTAGCCTTGAGCAAAAGAGCTCAAGGACAGCATGAAAGCCCTAAGTTCAAGATCCACTCCTGAAAGTTTCTAAAACTCTCCAAACAGAACTCCTAGCTGATAACCAAGCATCCAACACATGAGCCAAGCAAGGTATTCCACATTGAAAGCCTAAAACATCCCAAAGTTAAGAAACCATAAATAAAACTATCACATGCCAAAATTTATCTATTTGTCCTATTGGCTTTGTCTCCTCAGAGACTTCTAATAGAAGATCATTCCCTAAAATTATCCTTCTATAAAGCAGATATTTAGGCCCATTTAGTTTACCAGGATTGTTTTAGAACCCACTGAGTATCAGATAGTCAGTATACACTGACTGAATGAATGTAGCATATAGAACATTACAGTAATGCCCACTACACAGAAAGCAAACAATTCAGTTATCCTTGGTCAGAATATATAATATGGCAATAAAATCAAGTTATTTGTATAAAACAGAAAAAAATTAAAATGAAAAAATTATACATACCTGATGAACATAACTGTAACTCCTGTATACATTATCCTGACAATAAATAAATAAATAAAGTACTAAAAAACTATACAGAAAAAAGCGCTAGGAAAAAAGGAGAAATTCTTGGCAAAAACAATTACTTGTATGAAAACAAAAATACAGTTAAATTATAGTGCATTCACAATTCAAATTAAAACAAAGCACTGTGAATGGGAAAATTTTGTTTTCTATAATCACTGGGGTAAGTCTCTCAACCATAATGGTAGGAACAGAAATTAGCCACAGGAGAACACATACTATATGATTCTATGAACATAAAGTCCACAGCCAAGGTCACTGAGCTTCTCATTGTATTATTAAGATGCTTTTCTGTGGGAAAGAGAAAAAGGTACAAAACTGAAGGAACATGTGAAGTTTTCTGATACTATGTTTTCTCTTGACTTAGGCCATGGTTCTCTAATAATTCATTCTTTATAAATATTTCTAGTACAAGTCTCAACATCCCAGTTCCTGGCTTCTAGTACATCACAGCCCTGGACAATTTTGCTTTCTGGTTTCACTGAGCCTCAGCCTAACCTTGTTTCATTCCAGATATCTTCCCTTCAGGACCCAAGTTAGCAAAATAGCAACTACTAAAAGCATTTATTTCATACCGATACAGTATGGAAGCGCAAACATGATAGAAACAAACTAAGCAACTGGCTATATTTAAATAGTGTTGGATGTCATGCATACCTTGTTCAAATTTTTTTATTTTGATGTCTTTGATACATGAACTATTTCCACATGGCATCAGCTGCATTTATTTATCTTCCATATAGAATTTATGCCGATGTTTTGAGCTTATTAACCTTTGCAGGAATGTACATTTGGTCTTTTTACCTTGAACCATTTCCCCCCAATTATACTGATATAATTGAAGTGCCCACACAGTTGATTTGGAGTTAATGCAAACAGATATTATCTTTGAATGAGGGGGGGGCTGACTTGCACTAGGGATTTCCTTCTCCAGCTAGTTTTGAAGAAATAAGATAGTCCTAAGAGAGGTTAGGAGAAGGCCACCTGACAGAGAACTATCAGAAATCCTTCAGGTCTGGAAGAAAATCTCCTCTGACAATGAGGATAAAGGGAAGCTGCAGTCTTAATGTCTGCAATGAACTCAATTCTTTCAGTACTCACATGGGCTTGGAAGATAGCAAGGACCAAGTCAATGACTAAGGTATGTCTGGACTCTTGACCTGTGTGGGGGGTGGGTGGGAGGGTTACGTGTGTTGTTGTTGCTGCTGCTTCTCTTGTTGCTGCTGCCATTGTTGCTGCCACAGCTTCTAAATGTGTAGCAATGTTACACAGCAGTAGAAAAGGAACTAGAACCCCTCCCACTGCATAAACTCTGTGGCCTCATGCACGTCCTTGTATTCTAGAAATAGTTTGGGTGATGGTCTCAAGTTTGAATGTGTACCTCACAATCAGAATCACTCACGGTGCTTCTTGAAACAGGATTGAAAGCGCCCAGTACCCACAGGTTCAAATGCTCTAGATCATATGTATGAAGATGCAATCACATTCAGAAAAACACTGGACCACAATAATTACCATCCTTTTTTATTTAATTTTTTATGCAATGCTCTGAATAAAGCCCAGGGCCTGCCTTCCTTTCTTTCTTTCTTTCTTTCTTTCTTTCTTTCTTTCTTTCTTTCTTTCTTTCTTTCTTTTCTTTCTTTTCTTTCTTTCTTCTTTTTCTGACTGATACTGGGACTTGATCTCTAGGTCCAAGCCCTATCCATTGGCTTTTTTCCTATAATGGCTACTCTACTACTTGAGTCACAGTTCTCCTCCAAGCTTTTTGTGTCAGTAAGTGTCTCACAGATTTTTCTGCTGTGGCTATCTTTGGACAGATCTCAGTCTTCTGAGTAGCTAGAGTTATAATCTTAAGCCAGTGGCATCCAGCTGAGCCTTTTGTATAATTTGCAAGTACTCTACCACTGAACTACATCCCCAATCAGGCAATTATTGCTATGTTTTTTAAATACCCTTACTGAGAACATAAACATCTCATCATTCATAGGAAAGATTTTCACAAAAGAACAAAGAGATCTCACAAAATATGTATCAGTCATAATACCTGATTTTCAATGAGCTACTTGATTCTTATTATGCCTGGGGTAGGTGAACAAACACTCATTTCCATGGACGCATTGATGCATTACTTTTCCCTATATTGTAATTTCCAGTCCCATTTTGCAAAACTTTCCACTATAGAAGCCTGATTTATAATAGAGGTTATTAAAATGCCTTGGTCAGTATTCATTTTTGAAATTGTTAAAATGCTATATTTGATAATCTCAGAGGTGAATGGACATAAGCTGAATTGACAATTACAGACTAAGTTCATAATATTCCTGTTGTTACTTTCTATGTAATTCAATTAAAGCATTTTTTGAAAGAAAAGTATTATACTCACCCATATTAACCTCATTTGGAGTTACAAATCTATGACTCATCTATTTTAGCATTTGGTTAAAAAGCTACAACACTACACTAAAAGGCAATATATACATCAAGAATATAACATATACCTGCTTTATTTTGTTTGTTTATTTGGTTTGGTCTGTTGTTCCTGTTCATTTTGACTTTATTTTCTACAAAGCTACAAATTTACTTCTCATCTGTTTCAGTGTTCAGTTTAATAGTTGCAACATTGCACAAAAGGTCTAAAAGAAAACATATACATCAAGAATATAACATATACCTGAAATTTTCTAGGTTTGATCTTACATCAAACATAAAAATTCTCATTTAAAGAATTGCTGCCTTTTGTCTTTATTTTCTACAAGGGGTGTTTGTTCTTGACAGTTAGGACTCTTTCTATGGTTGCTGCTTCTTGGTAACAGTGAAAACTATATCACTTCATGAATATTCATACCAAAGATATATTTATAACATTTTTCATGACATTGCTCCTTTCCCCTCCCTCAGCATACACTTGCAGAATTACAATGAGTTCTTAAAATACTGAAGAAAATATCTCCAATCTTTGTTCTAAGCTTTAATATGTGTATATATGTATATATATATATTAAACTACATGTTTTCAAATTAAAGAGAAATTAGAAATAAGTATTTCAGGGGAGGAAACCACATCAGCAAAGATTAATATAGTACAGGAAACCTATTTAAGATTTATGTGGTACACTGATGCACTCATAAAAAACTGTAATAGGTAACAGGAGCACAAAAGTATAAGATCATTAGGTGAGGAAAAGGACATGTGTCCTTGGGGTTTACTGGTATGCTCCCTGTCTTTAAACTAAGAAAATATGTAGCACAGATGCACAGGATGTTTGTCGAATAACTTAATTATGTATTTGATCCAGAAAATCTGTCACAATTTTATCAGTTATAAAACACACACATACACACACACACACACACACACACACACACACACACACACCCCTACTATCCTGTGATTCCAGAATCAACTATCAGAAATGTGGAAACAGTTCAGATTCCACCACAATGCACTAGAAAAAATGCAAAATGTTGGTATTCAAGTGGCCACAGTCTGGCATAGGAAAGCCAGCTGTATAGGAAGCCCATACGACAGGACCAATTTGAAAAAAATATATATATAAAGTATCTAGGCCCACAAGGTGATTGAAAAAGCTATAAATATGCAATGTTTAAGCAACTAAAAAGATGAGGGGAGGGCAAAAAAGGACTAGCACTCAAAGGAGCATGTAAAAATGTCAAACCATTGTATTTTTTGACATTAGTAAGCTGTAGATGTTGGTGTTTTTAATCCCAACCTTCAGCAAGTAAAGAACATTCCTAGAACACTTATTTGAAACAAATCTTGTAAACCAACATCTATCGTTATTCATTTGATAAAGTTGATATTTTTTAATGTATTCTGTCTCACTTTTATTGCTGGTCAAGGTGCACTGACTCTAATTTCAAGATTCCTCTTTGTGAAAATATGGGATTTGAGTATGAAATGTATGTGGTGAGTGGACCAATAACTAAGAAACACCAGTAAAGCAATACCAGTATAGCTTCAGCTATTCTTACTTTGAGCAGGGTACTGCTGAGTTGCTGGGCTCAGGAGACTTAGAGAAGAGTCCCTTCCCACATAAAATTGTTCAGTGTGGTTTAACAGGGCCATAGCAAACTTCCCATCTACAGCAATCCAAAGTAGGTAAAGAAAACTTCCATAAGGTTATGTTTTTTGTTAACATTATGCTTTCTGGAAGAGTTCTTGAAAGTGAAAATATTCTTTTTTTTTTGTCAATCCTGGGGGACTGAACTCAGGACCTGAGCACTGTCCTTGGGCTTTCCTCAAGGCTAGTGCTGTACCACTTGAACCACAGCACCATTTCTGGCTTTTCTATGTACGTGGTACCAAGGAATCGAACCCTGGTCTTCCTGTTTGCTAGGCAAGTATTCTTACCACTAGGCCAAACGCCCAGCCCTCACTCTTTTAAGCACTCTAAATCAAAACTATACTTGAATTTAGATCACAGTTTACCAGAATCACATTTGCAAAACTTAAGAAGACATGGTGACTCCGGATATTCTGGAGGATTGCAGTTCTAAAACAATACTGGCAAAAAGGTAGAAGCATTATCATCTCAACCATTAAATTGGATGTGATGGTACAGACCTAGAATCCCAGCTGTGCTGGATGCCATACATAGGACAATCTCTGTATGAGGCAGACTCTAAGCAAAATACCACTGGGATTCTTAACTATAAAATAACTAAACAACAAGACTGGAAATAGACTTGAAGTGGTATAGCGCCCCTGAAAATGGAAACTCCTGAGTTTAAAGCCCAGTACAACAACAACAAAGAAAAACAAGTAAAAACTCAAAACTATAACCTTACATCAGAATCACAATTGGCATACTACAAGAGTGTTCATTCAAGATCATTTACTGGAACTAATAACAACAGATGCTGGGGGGGATGTGGCCAGGAGGGATCACTACTACACTGTTGGTGGGAGTGCAAACTTATTCAACCACTATGGAAAGCAGTATGGCAGTTCCTCAAAAGACTAAACATAGAGCTCCCCTATGACCCAGCAATTCCACTACTTGGCATTTACCCAATCGTCCAGAAACAAGGGCATACTAAATCCACTAGCACAATGATGTTCATTGCAGCATTATTTACCATAGCAAAGATATGGAACCAACCCAGATGTCCCTCAGTTGATGAATGGATCCACAAGATGTGGTATTTATACACAATGGAATTCTATGCTGCTGTCAGAAAGAACGACATCGCCCCATTTGTAAGGAAATGGAAAGACTTAGAAAAAAATCATATTAAGTGAAGTAAGCCAGTCTCCCAATAGGCCCAATAGTCTCCCTCATTCGTCATAATCAGTAGAAACCTTGGGCTCTCCTAGCAGACATTTACAATAGAACACAATCTAGAGACATTAGGCCAAATAGTACGACACTAAATGTAAAGAACTCCAGGATAAGGAAACAAAAGCCATATAATGAGTGACTGTTGTCCTTAATGTACTATGTTATCTCTCATCTCTTTTGCTGTCCCTTGGTATCTCATATTATTACAGTATTTCACTTTGTTATCTGATATATTGGATATATGCATATTTGTTATTTGAAATTGGATAGGGAAGGGAGGAAAACAAGATGAGAGGTGGAGGTGGGGGGGAGAAATGGGGACCAATGTATGTGAAGTAATGCACCTTCTATCTGGCGAATACAATATAACCCTTCTATTAATTACAATAAAAATATATGAAAAATAAAAAATAACATAAAAAAGATCATTTACTGGGCACATCTGAGCTTACGTTAGCACTAAGAATTACAATACTGGATACACAAAAGGCTAATGTATTATACAGACATTAATTCAATACATATAGAAAATAGTAGAAGCTGTACAGGAAAACAATAGCATGTGGATTGAAATAGAAATAATATTTAAACTAGACAGGGAAGGCTACTCTTAGGAAGTAAAACCTAAGCTGAGCTCTAAATAATGAGAAGTCATTAATGTGCAATGCTAAAGGAAAGAAACAAAAACAAACAAACAAAACAAAACAAAACTTTCCAGCCTTGCTCAACTAGAAGTGTCAAGCTGATGCAGGAGAGAGGTGTCTTCTGAGAAAGCCAGTGTATCTTGAGCATGTTCAGTTGGGAATACTGCTGTGAGTTTATTGTTAGTTTCTATAACTAGAAAGGGAAATTGCTTGGGAATGAAATGATCTTATTTGATTTTTTTGTTTTGTTTTGTTTTGTCTTGGTTAAGCTAATGCTTGAGGCTATGTGATATAAAGGATTAGAGATGTGTGTGATTAGAAGCTTAGGGGTCCCTTCAAAGATTGATTTCCAAGCCCCAAATCAAGCCTGAGGAGAATTAAACTAGGGTGTTCACAAGACAAAGAGAAAAGATGAACTCAAGGTATGAGTTGCAGGTAAAGCCAGCAAAACTTACATTTAGGGCTTTCTTAAAAGGGGCTGCAGACAACTGAATTGAAAATCAGGGTATACCAGTGAAAATATTTAGAGAAGAAAATGATATTTTGAGGAAATGATGAGAGAAATGTCCACTAAGTAACAGCCTAAAAGTAATATCGGAAATGTAGTTGCACATATAAATTTAATTTCATGTTCTACTCTGGGCTCTTGTTTAAAGTTTTGAACCAGGGAAGAAAGAGTGAAGACTTGCTTCACGGGATTTTAGTCTTAAATGACTAAAAGAAGTCTGACTTATCTAATGGAAATAGTAGAACAACATTTAATGAGACCAATTTCAGCAAGAAAAACTTCTCACCTGGTTACACACTAGAATTCCCTATAGAACTTAATAAAGAAGAAGGAGAAGAAAAGAAAAAAAAAAAGAAGAACCTGAATGCCTAAGTTCCACTGGAGTGATTCTGATTTAATTGGTCTGAAATGGACAGGAACATAAGTATTTCCTAAATGCTCCCTTAAGAATTACAATGAGCAGCCACGATTGAAAATTTTGAGTCCAAAATACAGCTCAGAATAAATATCTCCTATCCTTTTAATAGAAGATTAAAAAAATGTGAAAGAATTCTACCATCAAAGAACATAATATGGATATCAGTTAAACTGAAATATTTTGAGAGCACAAAACTTGTTTTCGCCTATGTGATTATTTTCTAAGGTGGGAGAAAATGCTATCCTATTCTAAGAAAACACTTTCCTATAGACATCATACATTTTAACATGTACTATAATAGCTGATGGTTGACTGGAAGATAAATAAAACATCAAAAGGACAAGGAGTCCTACAATGAAGGAATGGATCAAAACAAACAAACAAAAAGTGACACACATTTTGCTAAGCTGTTGTTCTGCTCTTGAACCACATCCCTAGACTGGCTTTCTTTGGCTGGTTAGTTTGGAGATGGAGTCTGATGAACTTTCTTGCCTAGGCTGGTCTCAAACCCTGATTCTTCAGATCTTAACCTCCTGAGCAGCTAGGATACAAGTGTGAGCAACTGATGCCCAGCTTCCTGACTCCTGTTTTATAAATAAAGTTTAATTAGGGGAAAAAAAGTCATACAAACACACACAACACAAGGGAATTTTCTTCATCCATTTGGAAGAATAATATTGTCTGATTCTCAGGGAAATGATGTACCCATAAAAAAGTTGTTAGATAAAGTAAATCAGGTGGGGGCCAGGAGTGTAGCCTAGTAGTAGAGTGTTTGCCTTGCCTACCATGCAGGAAGGCCTGGGTTCGATTCCTCAGTACCACATATACAAGAAAAAGCCAGAACTGGTGCTGTGGCTCACAAAAAGTATCCAAGGACAGTGCCCAAGCCCTGAATTCAAGCCCCAGACTGGAACAACAAAAACAGCAAAAAGTAAATCAGGCTCAGAGAGACAAAGGGTGCGTGCTTTCTGTCAGAGGTGGAAGTTAGATCTGAATTATAAACATAAATGGAAATATAAATAGGTACATATGCATAAACACACACACACACACACACACACACACACAAACTGAAGTGTGTCCTTAGGTTTCAATAGCATTTCACTCCCTTAAACAACTTAACAACATAAATACCAGAAAGCTGGAACATGTTGCATCAATAAAGGAGGCGGGGGAGGGGGAATATTTGAAAAATATGGAGAGAAAAAAGTGGGCAAATATAGACATAATAGACATTGCCTGCACATATTTGAATATGGAGGCAGGTAAATTGAGGAGATGGGTGTGAAAAATGAGATGGGTTGGGAGAAATGGGGCTTAAAGATCATACATATATATATATGTATATACGTATATATATATACATATATATATATACACACACACATACATACTAAAATTAAAGGGATGATGGAGTCCATGTCATTTCTGGGAGGGAAAACAAAAACAACAAAGCACCCACAAAAGAATAATGTAATCCGTTACCACAGTTCCCTGGTAATGAGTCTGTGTCACACTACTGTTGCCTTTTAATCTGTTCTTGAGTTTCCCCCCTTCTAGGATGAAAAATTTCAGAGCAAGGCCAACTAACTATTCTTCTGAAACAGAGACCAGAAGCATAATTCTTCCCCAGTTGTAATGGAGATGCCTACTTGCTGGTGGCCTGGTACCTGAAGGCCACACAGGTTCTAAGCCATTCAGCTCATTAATGGTCACATTAGCATTAGACCAAGATTTTGCATTGGGACGGTGATTGCTTTTTTTTTTTTTTTTCTCTCATTTACCACATCTTGGTGTCTCGAAACCAAGCGTGACTGATCTCAGGGAGCCTGCTCAGTTACAACTATCCAGAAATGGCAGTTACTTTGTGTGCAGGGTGCTGCCAGGATTCAGGGTAGGAGTTGAGCAGATTAAGAAGGCAGGTGGGAGTTTCTAGCTTTGTAAAGCGTGCTTGCCTGTTTTTCCTTCAGGTCACGAAAGCCA
Source organism: Megascapheus bottae (assembly GCF_031878675.1). Lineage (NCBI taxonomy): Eukaryota > Metazoa > Chordata > Mammalia > Rodentia > Geomyidae > Megascapheus > Megascapheus bottae. The sequence continues at coordinate 17,009,195 of NC_143514.1, forward strand.
AAGGGGAATTAAGAGAAGAAAAGACTAAGAAGGCTGAGAGAGGCAGGCGCTGCCTGGGAAAAGGGGGAGGAAACGCCAACATTCCTATGGGAACCTCAGAGCATTCACGGGTAAAGGCATGGAAACACATGTATGGGGGAGGAGGGAAGCTGCGTCAGAACTACAAATCCCAGCAGGCACCGCGGGCGTAGCGATTCGGCCCCACCCACCTCCTCCTCCTCCTCCTCCTCCGCACCACGCCGCGCCAAGCCTGCTGGGTGGGGAACCGGTCGCCGCCGAGAAAGAGTGAGAGTGTGTGTGTGTGTGAGGGGGGGAGGGAGAAGGGGGGCGGGCAGCGCCAAAGATGTCGCAGCCCAAGAAGAGGAGGTTCGAGTCGGAGGACGGCGGCGGCGGAGGAGCTGAGGAGGGCGAAGAAGAGGAGGAACGCGGCGAAGAAGGCGAGTCGATGGTGGTGGTGCCGCCGCGGAGGACGCCGCGAGAGCGCGACCAGCTGTACTACGAGTGCTACTCGGACGTGTCGGTGCACGAGGAGATGCTGGCCGACCGCGTCCGCACCGAGGCCTACCGCCTGGGTATCCTGCGCAACTGGGCCTGGCTGCGGGGCAAGGCGGTGCTGGACGTGGGCGCCGGCACCGGCATCCTCAGCGTCTTCTGCGCGCAGGCCGGCGCGCGGCGCGTCTACGCCGTGGAGGCCAGCTCCATCTGGCAGCAGGCCCGGGAGGTGGTGCGGCTCAACGGGCTGGAGGAGCGCGTGCACGTCCTGCCGGGCCCCGTGGAGACGGTGGAGCTGCCCGAACGGGTGGACGCCATCGTCAGCGAGTGGATGGGTTACGGGCTCCTGCACGAATCCATGCTCAGCTCGGTGCTCCACGCCCGGACCAAGTGGCTGAAGGAGGGCGGCCTCCTCCTGCCGGCTTCCGCCGAGCTCTTCGTCGCCCCCGTCAGCGATCAGATGCTGGAACTGCGCCTGGGTTTCTGGAGCCAGGTGAAACAGTACTACGGCGTGGACATGAGCTGCCTGGAGGGATTCGCCACGCGCTGTCTCATGGGTCACGGGGAGATCGTGGTGCACGGCCTGTCCGGCGAGGACGTGCTGGCCCGGCCCGAACGCTTCGCCCAGCTCGAGCTGGCCCGCGCCGGTCTGGAGCAGGAACTGGAGGCCGGCATCGGGGGCCGCTTCCGCTTCAGCTGCTATGGCTCGGCGCCCCTGCACGGCTTCGCCATCTGGTTCCAGGTGACCTTCCCCGGGGGGGACTCGGAGAAACCGCTGGTGCTGTCCACCTCGCCTTTTCACCCGGCCACGCACTGGAAGCAGGCGCTGCTCTACCTGGACGAGCCCGTGCCGGTGGAACAAGACACGGACATTTCCGGAGACCTCACCCTGCTGCCCTCCCGGGATAACCCCCGGCGCCTGCGCGTGCTGCTGCGCTACAAAGTCGGGGACCGGGAGGAAAAGACCAAAGACTTTGCCATGGAGGACTGACTGAGCATTGGTCCCCGCTCCCCGCGCCACCCTCCTCTCTCGGGCGGCCTGGGCCTGCTTGGGCGCCGAGAGGCCTGGGTGATCAGAAGAGAAAGTAGGGGACAGTTCTGTCTATCGTTTTCCCTGGAAGTTCTTGGGGAGGGAAAAAATGACTTCTTCAGTCTCCTTTGAGGAGGTTCAGGCAATGTTTATTTAAAACAGTGGCGTCCCCCCTGCCCCCCTCGCCATCTCTAATGACTATCACGGTGTGGCTGAGCTTCAAAAGCATCTGGTAACCAAGCACTGGTCTGTTTCGCTTCTGGTGTTGCACTAGGGAGAAGACGAAACAAGATGAGAGTGTCATTTCATAAGTGGTTTTTGCACAGGCCTATCACCTCACACCTTATTTTAAGTTATGTAGCCTAGCCGCGGAGAAAGGTGAAAGAGTGCAGTTAGGTTCTCAAAATGCCAGGATGGCTTCCTCTCTCTCCACAGCCATGTAATCTCAGTATGGGAAATTTGAGTGCTAGGGACCTCTCTTCCATGTGGTACTTGTTGCTCCCAAAGGGGAGGAGTTGAGGAAATAGTCTTAAGTACTCTTTGCACTTCCACACGGTGCTCAAGTTGTCAGACACATTATTCTATTAAGTAAAATTCACTTTTCATGTAATTGGACAACATACCTAAGAAATCCAAAAGGTAACATTTAGGAGATAAAGGTCTGGAAGAGGAAAATAGAGTGGATGTTAAAAATTACTCTTTTAAGGCTAATCAAGAAACAGTTTCAGATATGTTCCATAATTTAATTCTTGTGAAGAAAGCTGAGAGGAACTTTCTGAACCTAACTTCAAGGGTGTATTCATTACCATGGTATATTATTTAAGCTACTAAAGTAAAATGCATTCCCAGCCTTTTTTTTATTTTCTTTGAGTATACTTATTTAAATATACTTGGAAGCATCATATAACTTGATCTACTTTAGTGAAAGTTTTTTTTTTCTGGTTTCTTAGTAGATTTTTTGTTGTTTGATCTTTTATTTTTTGATTTTTTTTTTTAGTCAAATGTGGAAGTTGTGAATTAGGGGAAAATCACTTGTAATGAAGTGTGAATCTTGTTATGAAATTTATTGCACTGATGTTTCCCTCATCTCCTTGGCAAATAAAAGATTGACATCCTCACTTTTTATAACTGAAGCTGAAGTTTTGTGCACCTTCTGAATTACAGTGCTTTTGCCTTTCTCACATTGTCAGTTCCTGGGTGTTACAACTCCAGAATACACCTTCAAGCAATTAAAACTGCGGTTAATATATGGCTTTCCACCTACTAGTTGCTTTTGTATACTAATAGGAAATAAGTGTGAAAAATTGGTGTTCTTAAGTACTCTTAATATTTTCTTTCCTGAAACTTTTCAGCTTTCTTTTTTCTGCTTTTATTCATTTCATATTAAAGTACTTAAGTATAACTAATATGCTAAAGTATAGTCACATGGAGCTCTATTGTGAAGGGAAACAAAAAAATCAGGGAGGCAGGCTTGGTTAAGCTAGAGGTAAAAGAAAATGTATTTATGGGGGACTATATTTTAAATCAAGCATTTACTTAGAGTTTAGGGTGCAGTTTGAGTAGGTTTCTTTTTAAATTTGCTAAAACAATCCCTTTTACACTATGGCCACATGAAAGCCTTCTTTCAAATTCCATTTTGTTAATGTATTTTACAAATATAACTACTACAGTGTGCTCATTACCAGCATAAGCTCACAAAGAAGCAAAAGCTGGCAAGCTACAGAAGTAAAAGATACTTTGTAACCCAGCAGAATAAGCTTTAAAATCTTTGTTCTTCCATAAAAATACAGCCACTGAAGCCATCAGTTCAGAGGTAGCACAGCAGAGTGGTTCAGAGTTTACATCTGAAGGAGGCAGGCAGCCCTCGCCTGTAAGTATGCACTAGCACTTTGTCCTGAGACAAACTACCTTGCCACTCCCTCTTTTTACATTTTGTTTTTTCTTATAAAGCTTTCCAGTACAAAACTGAAAAGATATTACCCCCTCCATTGACATGAGGATCCAGGTTAATACAGCTAGTCCATGTAGTGCCTGTTAAACATTTCAGTCTGCAATTATGTAAAAGTTAGGCAAGCCTGGAGCACTTGGATACTCAGAAGATATGCTGCAGAATAAATATCCAGTATTTTGGTTTTCTTACAGGTGTTGACGGACGGGATCAGAATAGCTGTACATGAAGAACAGAGTATGGAAGTGATCACTAGAAGTTCCAAAGGAAAGCCAAGCTCTTTGCGCAGCGGACACTTCCAAAAAGATGAAAGTGTAAGATATATCAGCATGCAGCCTGTCTGTATGGAGGCGGTCTGATTGCTTAGGGCCGTTAAGGCTCCGGGCAGGAACTCCCAGGCCTGTAAGAAAAAAGCACAGGTGAAGTTCTACGTGCACAAGTCCAGTGGCTTATGTTTATTTAGCTCTAACGCTTTTTCAAATACCACTTGTCATACCAATGAACATTATCTTGAATGTACATTTTAACAGTCACTGTGATAAATGTTCAGGATATAAACGGAAAAAAAAAATGTTGACTGCTTCCAAGTAGATAAACTTTTATAAAACAAATTAAAATATAATTAGCTGGGATGGTCTTATTAGAAAAGGATGATAAAGCTAGGCTCTGGTGGCTCAGGTCTGTAATCTTAGCTACTGAGGAGGCTGATATGGGAGGATCTCAGAAAGGGAAGTCCATGAGACTCTCACCTCCACTTACCTACCAAAAGCCTAAAGTGGAGCTGTGGTTCAAATAATAGAGTTTCACTTTGAGTGAAAAGGCTAAGCAAGAGCAAAAGGCCGAGTTCAACCCTCAATAAAATAACAGCAGGAAAAAAAAAGAGCCAAAACAAACAAGTAGATGTCTTCATTTTATGTAGGTTTATACATCTCTTAAAGAATTTGCCTTTCTGGGTGGAGGGGTGAATAGACACTGCTTATTATATAGTAACCTTTTTTTCTTCTTTTGTGGATGTTGATTTTATTTATTTATTTATTTATTTATTTATTTTTGCCAGTCCTGGGCTTTAGCTCAGGGCCTGAGCATTGTCCTTGGACTTTCTCAAGGCTAGAGCTCTATCACTTGAGCCTCAGCACCACTTCTGGCTTTTTTTTCTATGTATGTGGTACCAAGGAATCGAACCTGGGTCTTCGTGCATGCTAGGCAAGCACTCAACCACTAGGTCAAACTCCCGGCCCCATTGATTTTGAACTTAATCTAGTACTTCCACATTTGAGCAACACCTGCAGCCATTTTTGCATTAGTTTGTTTTCCCGAGTTATATTTTTTTTGCCCTGGGCAGTCCTTAAACAGAGGAATCTCTTAGGAAACTGAGACTATAAGCATGTATCACAACATGCCCTTCCCAAAAATTGAACCTTGAATACAGGTCATTTCTTAACTCCAAACTGAAGTTCACACTTTTGTTGTATTAACCCGTAATTCAAAGAACATAGTTCTAAATAGTAAAGAACAGTTTTATATTTGAAAAATGAAGTAAGGGAAAAATCCATTGCCCTAACAAATATTTGATCTGTCTTGGTCTTGGCAGAATGGCTTTCAGTGCATAAGATCTCAAGGTTGACAGGTACTACTAGGCACTCATTGACACTGCCCTGCTCCCATCCCCCTAGCAGCCATGGACATCCTTTCCGAAGCCTCCAGAACAGTACTGTTCTGAGTCCTCAGAACAGTAGCAATAAGGCTATCTATGGGATCTTGTAGGGAGCAGAGGAAGGCCATCAGATAGTCCAAAAATTTTTGAAGCAAAAGTTGTTCAACAAGGTGAATCTGATGGAACCTCCAGCAAACAAATGCTCTGTGTTTTGTTTATCACCAGCCTTGATGCCAGCATATTGCAAATCACCTATTGCTGAGGCGAGATGAGTCCTAGGACACATAAATGCCCCATTCCTCCCACATCATACATCTATTCATTGATTAGGTCATAAATACCAACTGTGTAACAATTTACTACGATGAGGCAGGCGAGACAAAATTATGTGCATCCACTGTTAGCATGCATTTTTAAGCCAGGAGAAACTTCATTCCAGCTGAACCTTACCTCATAGCTGATAAGAAGTCAGCACTCTTATTCATAAAACTTCTCAAATGCAAAAATGGTATTTCCCTCATTAGATAGACTGTAACCAGTTCTATATAAACATTCTCATACTAGCTCCAAAAATAAGTCATTACTTTCCAAATAAATGGCTTGGCTTGCATCTTTATAAATGGCACTTGAGGGCTGGGAATTTGGCCTAGTGATAGAGTACTTGCCTAGCACACAAAGACCCCGGTTCCTTTCCTTGGTACCACATAGGAAAAGCCAGCAGTGATGCTGTGCCTTAAATGGTAGAACTCTTGAGAAAGCCCAAGGACAGTACTCATGGCCTGAGTTCAAGCTCCAGGACTGACAAAAAAATAATAAATTTTAAAAATGGCACTGAATACATAATCCTTCACACATCAGCTTCTAGAAAGCTGAGCCATATTCATACCCCACTTGTGCTTTTCTTTAGCTTATATGTGGGCTCATTTTTAAAAATTTCTTCTTGTATTGGTTATAACTATATGTTTTGTTGAAATTTACACAACATTGTTCTAATTAAAATAGTTTCTAAATCCAGGTATTAGTGTCTTATACTTGTAATGCTAGCTGAGGAGGCTGAGTTCTAAGAGATCTAATGATCTGGTTTGAGCCTGGCCAGAAAAGTCCATGAGATTCTTCTCTCCAGTTTAAAAAAAAAAAAGCCAGAAATGGAGCTATGGCTTACATGGCTTACATAGTAGAGCATTAACCTTAAGCAAAAAAGCTAAGGGATATCTTGATGGAATACATATGTGTATACATATTTACATACATGTATAAATGTATATACATATGTGGTTATACACACATATGTATATATACATCTCTGTGTATATATATGTGTGTGTGTGTGTGTGTGTGTGTGTATGTATTCCTTCTCTTTCTAGGCTACCTCCTAAGAGAAGAAATGAAAAACAAAAGGTGGATAAAAGGAAATCATCTCTGCTAAGTGCTTCACAGGCATTCCTGCAGTTATGTGACTAACATGTAGTAGGGGCAATCCTTCCATTCTGCAGATTTTTTCACTTAAAAAAAAACACAGACAAGAAACAGAATGCTTAAACCTTGTAACTTAAAAATACTAAAGAAATAATTACTTAAAAGTAGTTTATAAAAGAGGAAAATGCTAACATAAAGATGACTTGATAGTAAATAAGACTTCTTTAAACATAATGACATTCACAGAGATGGACAGAAGGCTTAAAAACACATTTGTAAGACTGGGTGTGGATGCAGACAGGAATGAGTGTCAGACATGTCACTGCACTCTACTGCACGAGCCTGCTTCATGCTTAGTGGCTGTTACCTGGTGTTAAACATGAATGATGGAAATAATCACCCGCCACATTCTAGATTCACATCTCTCTCATGGCCAGTTGGTTTGAGTTCATTCAAAGATTCCCTTGGAATGATATATCTTTTCAACACAAAATTTCTTGAAGGGCTGTAGAATAGAGAGTTACAGGTATCTATTCCTATATTCAAGTGTGAGTACTTCTATTATTTTGTCAGGTAACAGCCACTAAGGAACGATAGGAATTCTCTCCTGTATTAGAAGGTGATTTGATTGAGATTAGCTTTAGTAACTCCTTTTCCAGTCACAGGATATAATAAAACATTTTGGTCAAATAAGCCTGAAATTGCTCAAGTATCAGCACATGCTTCTAACCTTTGCACTCGGAAAGTACAGGCAGGAGAATAGATTGTGAATTCAAGGCTAGCCTAGGCTATGTAGCAAGACCCTGTCTCTGAAAAAATAAATACATAAATGAAGATCTGTTTTTCTTAAAGTGTGGTCTTTTAAAACAATAGTATTTTGATTGATGATAAATTACTAGTTATTTTGATATTTATCAGTGGCCTCATACTCATCTCTCCTTTTCTGAGATAAGTTCTCCCTAGCTGACCTTGAACTTGAAATTCCCTTTTTCATTTTAATTTGTAGACTTACCAGAGGACCTATGTACAAATAAACTACAAAGTCCCTCAAATCTAAACAAAACATTTCAATCCCCATTATGTCAAGCTGTGTGCAGTTGAGTAATGGGGAAATGTAACAAAATAGCCATGCAGTATTACTGTTATTAAATTATATATTATAGGGCTGGGAGTTTGGCCTAGAGGTAGAGTGCTTGCCTTGCATGCACAAAGACCTGGATTCCATTCCTCAGTTCCACATACATAGTAAAAGCCAGAAGTAGTGGTGCTGTGGCTCAAGTGGTAGAGCTCTAGCCTTGAGAAAGCCCAAAGACAGTGCTCAGGCCCTAAGTTCAAGGCTCAGGACTGGCAAAATATTTATATATATATATATATATATATATATATATTATAAGATTATTATAATCTAAGAACAAAATATAGTTTTGACTTTAAGACCCGCACATAATGGACATCTTAATCCTAAAATCCATGCACGGTTAAAATGTTATGCATTTATTATGCATTCATTAAAATCTTACTAGAATCTTACTTCTATCTCTACCATTGTTTATTATGTACTGAAATAATAAAACTAGGAAATGCTTAAATGGTTAAGAATGTACAGTAAGAGGACTAAAAAGAGGATTTTGAAAATTCAGAGATTAAATATACAACTCCTGAATAATTGAGAATTTTCTCTAGTTACAATAATTAGAGGAAAATATGGAGAGAATGACAGTAATTACATCAAAGAGATTTAAATACAAAATGAAATTAGAAACCACCAGGAAATGTGCTGTTTATAATAAACACAATTAGATAGCAGCTAGCTTTTCTTGAACCCTCAACCACGGGGAGTCCAGACATTATTACAACATAGGTCCACATGTAAATTAATTTTATGATATCAGGTCCAGGAAAAAATTATAGTAAAGCTTCAGAATGGTAAGTCCCATTGCAATAGGAAATAGAATGGGTGAATCAGTCTAAGCAAAAAAAGTAAAACCAGACCAGAAAGGATATGCTCACTTTACCAACATTCTCATACAGTAGTTATTTAAAATGATATTTTGTTCAGTGATTAACTGCATGCTACGGTTTGTTAATGGGTTGTAAGTTTTTTTTTGTTTTTTGTTTTTTTTTGCCAGTCCTGGGCTTGAGCTCAGGGCCTGAGCACTGTCCTTGGACTTTCTCAAGCCTAGAGCTCTACCACTTGAGCCTCAGCACCACTTCTGGCTTTTTTCTATGTATGTGGTACCGAGGAATTGAACCCGGGTCTTCATGCATGCTAGGCAAGCACCTTAACCACTAGGCCAAACTCCCGGCTTGGGTTGTAAGTTTTTATTTTTTGTTGCATCATATGAGATTAATTTTATGCCAAAGGATAATGCATTCATCATGATAGTACTATGAGAATAGGATACTTTGAAACTTCACAGTGGTGATCTAATGTTCTGATATTCCTCAGCATAAATAATGGTTTTAATGCTGTAATGATATATTACATATATGTGTAGCACCATTAAAATGATTCATGTATTAACTTTGTTTACCTCCCATAAGCTATACAAAATAAAGTCACATTCTATGATGATAGGTCTCATCCTAAGGAAAACTCAAATTATCATGGCTTTATATTTAAGAGAAAGGCCTCTTTCTTCAGACAGGTCACAACCTATGTACAGATAAGCCATCATCATACTTACATAAAGCATCCTTATAGAAACAAAAGCCATATAATGAGTAATTATTGTCCTAATGTACTATGTTATCTCTCATCTCTTTTGCTGTCCCTTGGTTATCTCATATTGTTACAGTATTTTACCTTGTTATCTGATATATTGTATGTATTTATTTGGTTATTTGAAATAGGATAGGGAAGGGGAGGTCTAAGGCTGTTATTGCCAATTATCACCAAACAGCCAGAAGTGGACATGTTGTTGGTGTGGTAGAATGCTAGCCTTCAATGGACAAACTGATAAAGAATGTGAAGCCCTGACATCCAACCCCAGTACCAGCAGATACACAAAGAAAAGTGTACCTAACATACACTAGCACTTCAATAATAATTTTAAATTGAACATGGGTGTTTTTTTTTGCTTTTTAGTATTTTATCATTTAAATTTTTTCATATATTTTTATTGTAATTAATAGAAGGGTTACTTATATTCACCAGATAGACGGTGCTTTACTTCACAAACACTGACAGCCTTCCTCATATTTTGGTCCCCATTTCCCTTCTCCCTCCCCTGCCCCAGCTGGCTTTGAACTGTGATCTTCAGATCTCAGCCCCCTGAGTAGCGAGGATTACAGGCATTAACCACCAGGCTTCAGCCAAAACGCACATTTAAGTACATTATTTTATCTACTCATTAGCCCTGTGAAGTATTTCTATGAATCCTCTTGTAAATGAGGATTCTCTCATACTCTCTACACTATCCTTGATGCCTGGGACCTCGGAGTTAATGTGACATCAATAGACACTTTAAATAGACTGGTCATTGTTTCAGGTCCAAACTCCCTGCAACAGTCTTTGAAATAGAGATACACGGAGCAGTGTTGATCAAAATGTTCTCAGATAGTGGAAGGAAGGCATCTAGGACAAAGGTCAGGAAGTTAAGGAGGCCAGGCTATGGTGTGAGGTCAACCAAATTCCCAAGACATGCTGGGTATCAGAGGAGCTCTGAAGCCATCTTAGATCACACTGTACAGTTCCCTGGGTGAGAAGCTCAGGAGCTAACACGTTTCTACCTTCTCACCTATCAGCAGCCACTGGTCAATAGCTGTCCCTGGTGAGACATAGTTTCCTTGGCGATTCCTGTGCAGAGCAGATCCCACAGCCTAGTGTTGATGCCAAGAAAGTGCTGAGGGTTGAAAATGGGAACGCTGTGGAGCTCCTGTCGAGGAAGGCAGAGACCAGAGGTCAAAAGCAATAGAACCAGAGAGTTATAGGATATGTACAATTTGCTTTGACCATATCTCACTAAATAATTTTTTTGTAAAGCTTAATTAATATTGTACAAATAAATATTTAGGAACAGGGAAATGTTAATAATTCTCAACTTTCTAGATTTCATATACATTTTATTTTTTTCCCATCCTGGGGCTTGAACTTGGGTTCTTGGGCTTTCTCAAGGCTATCGCTCTACCACTTAAGCCGCAGCACTACTTCCACCTTTTTCTGTGTATGAGATAGTGACGAATCAAACCCACAGCTTCGTGCATGCTGGGCAAGCACTCTACCACTAGGCAACACTGCCAGACCCTAGAGTTCATATACTTGTATGTAAATATTCATGTGATTTTTTTTTACCCACTCATGTTACACAGAAAATAAGTTTTTTTTCAGATAAAGATACATATACTAAGTATAAGAAGAATCAATATATGTGCATATGTCTTAACTAAAAGCAATATAAAAATGTATGATATGCTTCTGCAAAAAAAAATTCCATCACTAATGTTTTCAACACATTGCTACTACAGATTACATTTGTCCTCTCTCTTTCCCTCTCTCTCCCCCACCTGTCCTTTCCTCTCTTCTCTCACCCATCCAGTCCCATAATGTCTGGAGCTTGCACTCAGACTGACTTTGTACTCAAGGCTGGTGATCTACCACTTGAGTAACATCTCCACTTCTAGCTATTTGGTGGTTAAGTAGAGCTAAAAGTCTCATGGACTTTTTTTTTTAACCTGAGCTCTATTCAAATGACAACTTTCAGATCTGAATCTCCTAAGTAGCTAGGGTAACGGGTATGAACCACCAGAATTCATTTCCAGTACCATAACTTTAAATACTGGAACGTCATTGGCTGATGACTCCCAGATTCATACAGAACAGCTATCCTGATGTCCCCACCATATTTTAGATTCATGTCTACAATTGCTTAATTATCATCTCTAGTAGAATGTAATAGGTCTCTCAAATCAAGCATCACCAAACTCTAAGCACAAATTAATATATTTTATAAATTTTAATCATATATGCAATTGCAGATATATAACCCTATACTATATATGTATGTATTCTAAACAGTATATTTCTATTTTGCCTGTACAATTTTTCAAATTGTGTTGATTTACTTATGACCATATTTTCTTTTCTAATAGCACCTATTACCTCTTGAAATTATTTATTCATTTCTTTCATATTGACTCAAGAAAAATCTATATTTTGTATAGGATGGAGTCTTTATACTCATGAATTAATACATTAATGAATAATATTAAATTTTGGTTTGTTTACTGGTATTTGCTTGATTTTTTGTATGTGTGTATGCTGGTGCAAGGACTTGAACTCTGGGCTTGGACACTGTCCCTGAATTCCATTTTTCTCAAGTCTAGTGCTCTACCACCTGAGCCACACTGCTACTTCTGTTTTCTTATTCTTAGTCAATGGTGTTCCTTTGTGTTTGCTATCTTCAATTTTTATAACTTCTGGCTGTGTGAAATGTTCCTGCAATTCACTTGCAGGCTAGTGATCTGTGAGACCCTGTTGGCTGCTAACATTATTCACCTAGATTTTATTAATCATATTTTCATGGCTTGTATGTGTAAACCCGCTGTTTTATTTTCTTTACTAGGAGGTTGAGCATCCATCCTTATATTCACTAACCATTTGCATTTGCTTTACTATTAATTTATTGCTTCTTTATTTTCCTATATTGATTATAGGCCTATTAGTTAGAAGCCCATTGATAATTAAGTGTATTCTATTGTGAATGCTAGTACACCTTCATTAAATTTTAAGTTTTTTCCTTATTAAGTTTTTGCCACTCTGAACTTCTGTTTTTATTAATCCAAATCTGATGATCTTGTTTGTTATTGTTGCAGTTTCTTGTCTAAATAATTAATAAGGCTGTTCATAATCCAGTGTTAGATAACTCCACCCAAATTATCTTCTACTTTCATTACTTAATTTTTAATATAGACATGCTAAATTGTTTGCACAGATATGTTAAAATGATTTTAAGGAATTATTCTTTTATCAATGTAGAACTAAAAATCCCATTTAATGAATCCTATCCTATTTTACTTTTAGCATAAAAAAGATTAGAAACAGGTAAAATGGGAGATGGAGGAAATGTTACCAAAAAGTTGTTGGAAAATAGCAATAGGAACTTTTTCAAAGGATATAAAGAAGAAAAATCTGAAGTCAGAAAGAGACTTCATGAGGGGTGGACCCAAACAGTAGTAGCAGGCGGTAGAAGAAATAAGAAATGTTCTCAAAGAATCTCTCTCTCGGAAAGAAACCCACACAATCCACTGTTCTGGTTTATCTGCTCCAGTCTTCTGGGCCTTGCATGGTCCTTCAGTGAGTTGTATGATTCTATAACAGAAGGGCATATTGCTTATTCATGGTTACATCCTTCCATTTGATTGTTCTTAATTCTGTTAACATTTTCTGTTTCTTTGTGTTCCTCACCAGAGAAAAATGAGTGTTTCTGTAACTTTAGTCAGACTTCCTGACTGAGTCAGCTTCTGACAATGTAACAAATAACTGAAAGAGTCAACTTGCAAAGAGAAAAGATTCCTTTCAACTCACAAAGAAGTAGGACTCCCAGTTCATATTAGTTAGTCCCATTGCTTTGCATGAGGTCATCACTGTGGGACAAGAATGGAACAGAGCAAAACGCCAAGAATCAAACAAAAGAAAGAGGAAGGAACTGAGGATCAACTATCTTCAATTATGCCCCCCCCCAAAAAATCACCCAAACACCCACACTAGATCTTACTTTGTTAGAGTTACACTAATGGCCTTTGTAACACAGGAACCTTTGAGGCCTGGTTAAGAGCCAAATTATAGCACTAGCTTAACATATTACTTAAGGCCTTAGGTGAACTTGACATACAGATAATAATAACTTCTATTGGTAAGAGGAAATCAAACAATTATGTACCAAGGAAAAGATGGTATATTTTTAATTGAACAGTCATGTTAAGTCTTACAAAGTATCTACCTACAGAACAGAATTCAACACATTATTGTTCTTCAGAAAAACCTTAGGCAATTCACAAGAAGTTTTATTTAGAAGAAACTCATCCCAAACTGTAATGCATGTGGAGTTTTGAAAGAAGGTGTTAAAATTGCTTCAGTGTAGTGTGTTGTGGCACATCATATGTGATCTATATGTAAGATACGTGACATTATAATGTGCAATTACTTTCAAAAACTTTAAAACAAAGTGTCTTTAAATGTTTCCCTTGATACATATAACCTAAAAGTCACTTTATGTCAGAAAAGTTAGGTGCTATTTTAACTGGATCTTGGCAGAAAAAAAATGCATTACATCTATTTTTAAAGAATGTTTTAAAGAATGGCAAGCTGTGGCCTGATGTAATTTTAAAATAACCAAGTTATAAACCCCTGAAAATTGGAGTTTATAATGGAAATACTGACAGACACTTACCTTTTAAAAGAACCAATGTACTGTCATAATAGCCTTTGCTGCTGTTGCCTCTAACCATGTAGAAACTAGTCCAGGCCGTTAGATGAGGGATTTCAAATAGGAAGCTGGTATAATTCTTGCTGAAACAATTCCCTAGTTTTCTAAATTTTCAGAAAAAAAATCATTTGTGTTTTTTGTTTGTTTTAATTTTTATTTATTTTTAGGGAGGTCCTGTCTGGGGCTTGAACACAGGGCCTTGGTCCTATGCTTTAACTCCTTCAATCAATGCTGGTGCTCTACCACTTGAACCACAAAGCTCCACTTTCATCATTTTGCTGGTTAATTAAACCTAAGAGTTGCACAGACTTCCCTGCCCAGGCTATCTTCGAACTGTGACCCTCAGCCCCCTGAGCAGCTATGGTTACAGCTAGAAAAATTCATTTCCACCAGTTCCATGGTGTAATGGTTAGCACTCTGGACTCTGAAAAATTCATTTCCTCATTTGAAAATTCATTCTCCCTTACAGGTTATTATGAGAAAATCCTTTTTCTTCTACTACATAATCTCCATCAGTTGTCACATGTTCTTTTGGTTCTGGCTTTTCCTCTGTCTTCTCCTCAAAGCCATGCCTCCTTCATATCCGATCCAGTCCAAACATCAATGGCTTTGCTACCAAAACATACTTTCAAATTATTGATGCCCATTCATTATATTCATAATGCTTTAGACCTTCCCATCTTAACAGCAATCTGTTCACATAAGTCATATCATTAACCTTTTATAGGTAAGAATACTGAGACACAGCTAGAAAAACGTGATGATTTCCTTTAGTAACAACCTTTTTCAACTCATTCCGTGTCTACATTAGTTCAATAATTTCTTTCCATGCGATTGAAGTGAAATTCCCTAGGATGAATCAAGTATGTAAGCAGGGTTTTTTGGGGTCCATTTTTGTGGGGCTATAACAAAAAAAGTCTGAAGCTTGGTGATTTGTAAGAAAAAGAGGCTTATTGAGTTCAGAGCTCTGAAGATGCAAATGCATCATGTTAACATCCAATTCACACCTGGACTGTGGGGCTTCATTACAACAGGACACATGGAGTCACGGTGGGCGTGATCCTGGGGGAGAGCTTGTGGTGAGACAGGAAACCGAAGGCTGGAGCCAATCCACCTGGCTCATTTGATAACATGGAAATTAACCAAATTTTTGAGATCAGCATCCATACCTACCAAGAGTGAAGCGCTTATCATCTTCTCCTTCATTTGGGTTCTGTATTTTAAAGGTTCTGTTACTCAAAACTTCCATACTTGAGGCCAATATTCCTTTACATGAAACTTGGGGAGACACAATCAAACCATATCCAAACTGTAAAGCGCACATACACATACACTTTGCTATGGTTAGAGATAACCAGTAGAGATAAGAGATAAGACAATTCCCTTGTCCTTGCGGGAAAATATTCTCCTGCGATTAGGTAACAGGAGGAGAGGAGGGAAGGAAAAAAGAATGAGTAAAGAGGGAGGAAGAAGACAGAGAGAAGTAACAAAGATATAGTAAAGAGGACACACACATTTTATAATAAGTATCTAGAAAAAAATGATAAAGAATGAGATAACACATAAAATTTACTCAGAAAAAAAGCCAGGAATGGAGCAATGGCTCAAGTGGTAAAGCACTAGCCTTAAGCTAAAGAAGCTCAGGGACAGCCCCCAGGTTATGAGATCAAGCCCCAGGACAGGGTTCCCGATATACTATTTCTTTCTCTCTTCCTTTCCATTTTCTTAAGGGATGCTTTGTTTCCAATGAGACCTCTTTTTCCCAAAAAGCTGTTAGAGCCCCGGAAAGCTGAGCTGTGAGACTGAGAAGGATTGGGAAGATGCAACGCCTCCTCCCAAAAGGCGCTCAGGACCTTGTAAATTTGTTGAAAACGTCAATCAGTCTGGGCTTGATGGAAATTTGGATTTCTATCCTGACTCATTTCACACTAAACTTTCTGGGAACTTGGGGATAGACAAAAATCTATGCAAACTGTAAGTCATTTCCTGCTTACACCTGCTTCTTACGATGAAGAAGTTATTTGTCACTTGAGCAAGAATATACCACATAATTGGTGCTGGTGGCTTCAAGGATATTATGACCTTGCTTTCGGTGTGTAGGACGCTGTACCCAGTCAAATGTAAAATGGATCCAGGGTACCTGAAGCTGGTGGAAGGCTTCAGATCCCTGGTTCCCCAAACCTCATTTCCACAGTGCACATTGTTCATTACTGCCTTGTCTCTGGTCTCACCAGATTGCATCAAAAAGCTATCTAAGAAAAACAATAATGACATACACAAATATGGTCACCATCCAGAGGAAACATAGTATACAGGCTTGAGATACTTTAAAAGTTACAGGAATTGGGGGCTAGGAGTTTGGCCCTGTGGTGGAGTGCTTTCCTAACATGCACGAAGACCCAGGTTTGATTCCTTGGTACCAAATATATAGGAAAAGCTGGAAGTGGTTCTGTGGCTCAAGTGTAGAGCTCTAGCCTTGAGAAAGCACAAGAACAACACACAGGCCCTGAGTTCAAGCCCCAGGATTGGCAAAAATAAAGGAATTACAGGAATTGTTACAGGATGTGGTAAAGGATAACAAGAGAATCAGTTTCTTAATTTTTGAGTGAATAGATAATACACATTTATTTCACAGAAGAGGTTTGACAAGGAATTGAGAACATAATTTCAGTCATGAAGCCCTATATTCATTTTTGATTGATACTATGATGCAATGTCACAGACCAACAAAATGTTATTATCTGGTATTTTTGAAGGCTAGATGGTCAAAAATCTACCCCACTAAAGTTAGTTTGTCAGAAGAGTGATGCTGTAAGGAGAATTTGTTTCTTAACTGTCTGTAACTTTTAAAAGCTATTCTAACTCATTAACTCTTTTATTTTTTATCTTAAGAAGTTAGACAAAGGGTTGCAATTCATTTTGTAGCCCTTGCTTGCACACCATATCTTCTTTTTCTCTCACTTCCATGTTCATCTCCAACTTTAATCCTCTGTCATCAAAGGATTTCTATCATTACAATGAACCTACCAAGATAATTAAAATAACCTCATCTTGAAGTCCTTTAGTTAATCACACCTGCAAAGTCATTTTTACCATGGGAAGGAACATTCACAAATTTTAAAAATTAAGACAAAATCACCTTTGTAACATTTCAGGGTATATGCGTCTGAAATCTTGGAAAAGAGTTCTAAATAGAAATAAGTTGAGAGGTCTGAAGCTAGAATAACGAAACTTTAAAAGTCATTGACATACAGGTTATGCTAGAAATCAACTAATGGTTGACAAAGTGAAATCTCACATCTTGAGAATAACCATCTGAGATCATTTGAGATCAAAGTGCTTAGATAGTGAGGCAAATCCCACATCTGGAAAACCAAGAGAACAAACCATTCAAGTCATATGGTCTACAGTATTTGTCATTGTGAGTTAAAGTTCAAGGCCTAGAGCCATCAAAAATAAAAATATCCATGTGCCAATGGCTAATACCTGTTATCCTAGCAACTCAGGAGACTGAGATCTGAAGCTCACAACTTGAAGCCAGCCCAGGCAGAAATGTCTGTGTGACTCCAATCTACAATTAAGGAGACAAAAGCCAGATATTCTGGTGTAGCTCAAATGATAGAGCTCTAGCCCAGAATGGAAAAATTCAGGGGAAAATGCTCAGGCCCAGAGTTCAAGCAGCAGGACTAGAACAACAACAACAACAACAACAATAACAACTAATACTATGAAAAATATGTTAGTAATTTTGTCAAGGATAGTTCCTATCTAATTGTAAAGGGTGAAGAATGGATGGAACCCAGTGAATATGGCTTAATAGAAAGAAAAAAAGATGGGCAATGAAAGGGAAAAGAAAAAGGATAATAAAAGAGTTTCACAACCCCAGAGGAAATCTTAGATAGGAGAAAACCACTTACCTGGAAGAGGAGGAGGAAAAGTAGTAAAGGCACCAGAGGAGGCTAGCAGGTTACTGTGAGGCCCTTAGGAAGGATGTCCCAATTCTCTTAGTAATGAAAGTTGCGAGCAGAGTTAGGACAGCAATCCACATGAAAAGTTGGAGAATTGTTTCACAAGAGAGATGCCAACACACTGCAAAAGGACCAATCTGATTCTGTCAAGAGGTGGGAGGGGAAACCAGAAAGGAGGGGAGGGAAGAGGACAGGAGGGGAAAAGAGAACAGATATGAAGGGGAGGGAGGAAAGTGGGAGAGGAGAAAAGGGGAAGGCAGGATTTGGAAGGGGTGGAAGGAAACCTGTTATTAATAAACAACTTATTTTGGAGTGATGTTAAATTATGGTCAGATATCATGAGCTAACTGAAGAAGAAAGTATTTCTCTTTCACGATGATGCCATAGGTGTGACAGTTTGGCTGCTTAAAATTCACCATGCAGTAAAGACTTAGCTGTTCATATTTTTAAATGAATTGCCGAGTAAAATCAAAAGAATATAAAAAGTCGACCAGCTCTGCAGTCATTGATCAAATGTTTGGCCCTAGACATGGACAGGAAGTATAAGCCAGAGCCCATAAAAGAGCTGTTTTCCCCCAATTAAACAGAGAAGTGATTGATTCTTGATTTTTGATGAGACACTATTTCCCCCATTCTATTCTTCATGGCAAGCAGATAATACCCTGAGGTCTGATAGCTCAAGACAGTCTAGATTCACATTCTTTTTGGACAACACAAACATCAGAAGGCCAAAAATAGTTTGCCTCTGGATTGCAATTCTTCACTAAAATCTTGAAGGTTTAAGATGTAGGATGTAAGCAACAGTAATAAAGAGTTGGTAAACTTGATTTTGATGATTATAAACTTTGGGAGTATCTTTTAATGCTAGAATTGAAACCAACAGAATGACTGTGTAT
The DNA here is from genome assembly GCF_031878675.1 of Megascapheus bottae. Classification (NCBI taxonomy): domain Eukaryota; kingdom Metazoa; phylum Chordata; class Mammalia; order Rodentia; family Geomyidae; genus Megascapheus; species Megascapheus bottae. The sequence goes on from NC_143514.1 coordinate 17,028,026, forward strand.
ACTAGAGAGAGTATGATTTTCTATCTCTTCCTTTTGAAAAAGAAGGGAGAAATATAAATTATCTTAGGAAAAAATAGCCTTACTGGGAAAGCAAAATAGAATGCTTTATTAAAATGCAAAGCAAGGAGCTGATGGCTCACACCTGTAATCTTAGCTACTCAGGAGGCTGGGCTCTGATAATCCTGTTTCAAAGCTAGCCCAGACAGGAAAATCATATTAAGTGAAGTAAGCCAGACTCAAACAAACATAGGCTCAATGGTTTCCCTCATTTGTAATAATTAATAGACATCTAGGATGCTCCTAGTAGAGAATCACAATAGCTCAAAAGCTATGTACATAGGTCATACAAGATGAGACTAAACAAAATGAACTCTAGGATAGGGAAACAAGAGGTTTATCTATGTAACTGTTGTTCTTAATGTACTATGTGAAGTTACTTATTTTCTCTTTTTTCCCCTTGTGGTTTATGTCATGTGGTTACTGTATCTGACTTTGTTACCTGGTATATTGTATATATGTTTATTTGTTTCTTTGAAATAGAGAAGGGAAGGGTGAAAACAAGACGGTTGGGAGGGTTGGGGGGAGGGTAAAGGGACAAAATCATAAGAAGGGGTATCAAAGCATGAGAAATAATGCACCCATTACCTGACAAATGTAACAGTAACACCTTAACAATTTAAAATACAATTTTAAAAATTGTAAAAAAAATTAAAGCTTCAAAAAGAAAGAGTTGGATTCATGCTCGTAATCCCAGCTACTCAGGAGACAAATAGTTTAAGACTAATAGTGGCAAGAAGTAAGTCCTCACCAAAATCAATAGCTCCAGACACTCAACTCTTGACTGAGAAAGCAGGAGCCTCGCCATTCAGCCTGGCCTGGGCTGAAGACTCTGAAAAAATAATTAAAACAACCACAGAAAGCAGGGGATGTGGTTCAATGGATAGAATGCCTTTCTTGTGAGGCTAGAGGCCTTGAATTCAAACCCCACTGCCATAAACAAACAAACAAATGTTCAAAGCAGTTCTGTCCCTAAGTGCATCACTTGGCTTTGATTTACAGTTTAGTTTACAAGGTCTATTCAAGAAGTCATTGTTTTCAAAAAAAAAAAATGACGGATCTTGCCCTGTGCTGGTGACTTACACATACAATCCTAGCAACTCAGGAGAATAAGATCTGAGAACCAAGGTTTAAACTCAATTCAGACAGGAAAGTCCCTGAGACTCTAATCTCCAATTAAACACAAAAAGCTGAAAGTGGAGGGATAGCTCAAGCGGTAACCTGCTATCGTTGAGGAAATAAGCTCAGAGAGAGCACCCTGAGTTCCAACTCCCAGACCTGCACACTCACATGGGCGGACACACACACACACACACACACACACACACACACACGAGCGCACGTGCACGTGCACAAATGGACAGATCACTGCTCACATTGATACACTGATAGTGGTTGACTGCAAGTTGTCTTGCTATTTTCTGTTGTTGATGACTTTTTTGCTTGAGTTTGTTTCCAATTGTGATCTTCTAGATCTCACAGAATAGCTAGGATTACAGGCAGAATCCACTGGTGCCTGGCTATTATTGTTTTAACTTCTCACTAATCTTTTCCATATGTGCTGAAAAGTTTTTTTTTGGGGGGGGGTGGTTGTGGGACTTGGACTCTGAGACTGGGCCCTGTCCCTGAGCTCTTCAGCTCAAGTCTAGCACTCTACCACTTAAACCACTTCTGGTTTTCTGGTGGTTGATTGGAGATAAGAGTCTCAAGGACTTTCATGCCCTGGGCTGGCTTTGCACTGCAGTACTCAGATCTCAGCTTCCAGAGTAGCTAGGATTACAGGCGTGAGCCTCTAGCACCTGCCAAATATTTTCTCCTTAAATTCAGGCAGCTTCACATTCAGAGTTAAGAATCTGAAGATTCCCCTTAAAATATGGCAATTTTGTTGCTGTTCAGCATTTGAATTATCTGGCCTTGCTAGTGTAGAATTGGACTGATAGCATCCAGGTAGAACTAAACAGCAGGCATCTTTGCAGGCCAGGCCTTTTTTATAAGCTATAGACTATATTTCAACACGAGAATGACATTTTCTCTTCCATAGAAATTGCTTCTCTGGTATCTGCTATTGCAAGAAAATGTCTGAGAACAATCGAACAATTTTTTGCTTCTTTTTTTTCCTTCAAAGAACTTGCTTCTTTTCCTTGAATGTTGAACAAAATTTTTCATTGTCACGCATTCATATTGAATACTAAATCCCATAATGTGTAATTATTATTGAAAAGATTTTTTGATCCTTGCCTTCCAAATTCCTTCCAAAATGGGAAATTACCCAGAATTTCCCAGACTTTCTTACTTTGTCTTATATGATTGAATTGCCCATATAAAAATGATTCAATTTAGATTTTAATGTTGGGTGTAGCGATTTGCACCTGTATTCCATTCTACTTGGGATGTAATGGTAATTAAATCAGGATCTGGACTGGGTGAGAACACAAGATTCTGTCTGAAGAAAAAACTAAAATAGCAAAGAAGGCTGGGAACATATAAGTCAAGTGGTAGAGCAATTGCTACTGATCATGAAGCCATGAAATCAATCCCCAATACAAAATTAATTAATAAATTATAGAGTATTTACTTTGAATTTTGTTCAGTTTTTTTTACGGTTCCTAAAGATATTCCAGCAAACTCATGATACAGAATTGAAAATATTATCTTGTTTCAGCTCATCTGCCCATTTTGGTAGACTGGAGCATGAGTTGAAGGAACCAAGTTTCTGACTTCTTCATTTTTCTTGGAAAAATCCTTACTATTGTTCATATGTTTGGTATTCCTATGCCATGAAATATGTGGTTCATTAAGTATATTAATATATGAGTATTTTTATTAAAAGGATCCGTGTGTGTGTGTGCCTGTATTGGGCCTTGAACTCAGGGCCTATGCTCTCACTTGGATTTTACCCTTAATGCTTTCATTCTGTCACTTAGGCCACAGCTGCATTTCTAGCTTTTTGCTTGCTAGTTGGCAGTAAGAGCTCCAGAGACTTAGCTGAAGCTGGCTGCCACTCCTCAGACCTCAGATCTTTGATTGCAGCCTGCTAAGTATCGAGGATTATAGGCATGAGCTACCAGCACCCAGAAAACAGAGCTTTCTTCTATCCTTAAGAAATCCCCATTTAAAGACTAGTATAGGGCTGGGAATGTAGGTTAGTGGTAGAGTGCTTACCTAGCATGCATGAAGCCCTGGGTTGGATTTCTCAACGCCACATAAACAGAAAAAGCTGGAAGTGGTGCTGTGGCTCAAGTGGCAGAGTGTTAGCCTTGAGCCAAGAACCTCAGGGACAGTGCCACACCCCATGAGACTAATTGCTTAAGGAGTTTGTACATGTTTGGAGTTGAGGTGGATGGGCTTCATTGTTATCAACTTAAACGTGTATGCCATCTCTTTCTCTCTTAGCTTAGCAACCAGCAAATCAGTTGTTTTTAATCTTATCTTCATTCCAGACATTCTGTTCATACAAGGAAGTTGTGGGTGCAGGTTGGGATTGTTGGAGAAGAGGGTCCACCCTTTGGTGATCCATCTGTGTGTTTTCTGTGCATATGAATTGCCTGGAAGTACAGCTATCGTAAGCCAGCATTACCACAACATGTTACAGGAAGTGCATATGCTGGGCAAAAACTGGCCAGTAAGACATATTGATGAATATTTATTACTGACAGCTTTTACTCAGGCATGCATTTGCAGAAACCAGTCGATTCTTTTTTTTTTAAATCACAAATCTGTGTAGAACACAGTGTACATTTGCTCTAAGCCCAGAGAAAGTATGAACAGAATATGCCTGTGGATGTTGACCTGGTGTTCACAGGTAACATCTGGAGAATTTAAATGCATGTGTTAAAACAAGTATATAGATACATAATTTCTTGGAAAGCATTTGATGAGATTCCTATAATGTTCCCTTTTTAAAATGTTTGCTTTGTGTTTCTGGTTCATTTTTTTTCTAAAAATACAGAAAAATAATTTTTTCTCTTAGAAATATTTAGCTAGTATTTATCTATAATTTATATATTTTTCAGTCTGTTTTCAGTTTGGAGAATGAGTAACTCCACAGTAAGAAAGTGTTTGCTAACCACTTAATACTTTTCGTATACTGGCACGAACTTGAGAAGTCCTAAATTCAATCCATCAGCCTGAATATACTCAGGGATATCAGTCCTGGGGCTTGAACTCAGGGCCTGAGCACTGTCCTTGGGCTTTCTCAAGGCTAGAGCTCTACAACTTGAGCCAGAGCACCACTTCTGTATATGTAGTATGGAGGGATTGAACCTGGCCTTTGCATGCTAGCCAAACACTCTACCACTAGGCCAAACTCCCATCCCAACTCAGGGATACTTAATGCCAAAACTTTTCCCCCCTTCTATGAAATTAAATGACCTCCCAACTAAATAATAGTAAAATTATTTAGACTAAAATAAAATTGTTTAGACTACATAACTTTTTAGATTAAATTATCTAGATTAAAATAAAATAATTTTTATTCTCCATAGAAACATTCCTTGCACTCTTTGCAAAAATAAAATCTTACTATGAAAAGTTCCCTATTTGTATTTATACCACTCTTTTTACTGGGGAAGTAATCAGTTCTCTTTCAAGTTCTTCCAAACAGAATCCTCCTTTCAAAACAATTTCCTGAGGTGAATCTGCCCACTGTGGTTCCAGATGAGGACTTCTCTAGGTTTCTTTTGTCTTTTTGTGCATGTCTGTCTATGTTACAAAGCCTCATGCAAAGAGGGAGTGAGGGTGAAAGATTGCTGTCACAAACTATCATTGGCTGGAGGTGGTGACACACACCTGTAATCCTACCAACTCAGGAAGCAGAGACAGGAGGACCTTTAATCTCAGGCTATTCCAGGCACAGTTACTGAGATCCTCGCTCAAAACCGATATGAAACCAAAGGATCTGAATTTGTCTCAGGTGGCAGAGTACTTTCCCAGCATGCTTAAAGGCACTGGATTCAAGGAGGGGAAGAGAGTGGAGGGAAAAATGTCAGCCTTGCTGACTTTCAGAGTGAAAAATAGATGTGGATGCATGAACAGGAAGATTTTCATCACGTAATAGGGCCCCTGGATGCCATTGTGAGATGCTCTTGTGTGACTAAAGTGGATGTCAGACAGATGAAGATACAATAATGGGAGCTTCTTTAGTATCTTATCCAGAGGTTCCGCATCGTATTATGTGTCAAGTTCTTTCTTCTTGAAGATGTTACTGGAACTAGTTCTGAAACATGAGTCTTCTCATTTCCCATAACACAAACTCATTCCTCATCTGCAAAGGTGTCTCGAGATTAGTTTAGTCCTGTGAAGACTGCCTCTATCAGAATCAAAATCCAAATACGGCTATCTCCTTTTTGTGTTTTTCTTTTTATGAGGGGGGTGGTGTTCAGAAGTGGGGCTTGAACTCTAGGCCTGGGCACTGCCCCTGAGCTCTTCAGCTCAAGGATACTGCTCTACCACTTGAGCCACAGCACTTCTAGTTTTGGGGTGATTAATTGGAGATAAGAGTCTATGGACTTTTGTGCCCAGGGCTGTCTTTGAACCATGATCATCAGATTTCAGGCTCCTATGTAGCTAGGTTATAGGTGTGAGCCACCAGTACCCAGCTACATTTTTTTGGCGAGGGGGTTGTTGTTTTAAAATGTTTGTTTTTATTATAATAAAAGTGATGTACAGAGAGGTTACCATAAGTCATGTAACTAAGTACATTTCTTTTTGAGCAATGTCACCCCTTTCCTTATTTTCTTCCAGTTTATCCCTCCTTCCCTCTACCTACAAACTGTAGAGTTCATTTCCAACCCAGCATCTAGTGATTACCACTGCTACATTTGTCCAGCCAGTGTCCCTGCACTCCTGTGCCCTTCCTTCCCTCCAAATGACAGATAAGCATATAAGACAAAAATGAAAGGAAATAAAAACAAAGAAAAAAAACACTCGTTTCCATTTCCTGGAATTTACATCAATTTCTTTCTAACAGGCATTCATAAAGGCCTGAAATAATTACACCTGAAAATGCAGGCTTACCTGAAACAGTCTCAGAAGGAGTGAACACTATCTAGTTTGAGAATCATTGATTTAGTCATAGGAATTGTTCAGTTTTCTTAAAAGTACTTACTATAAAACTTGTATATAAATGTCTGTAGTACTTACAAATTACTGGAGAAATACGTTGTTGCAACCAGAAAATAGTCCATCTTAGAAATCTCACTGCTGGATGGAATGTTTGCTGTGTAGACCAAAACCAGTAAGGGAATGACATTACAAAAACAGTACAGTAGTAATCTATGTGGACAAAGGGAACACACACACACACACACACACACACACACACACACACACACACTATACCATATGACAACAAGAACCATGACTCTTTACGTTTAAGTCCCTAGTGGAGATTTATACTTCGTCCTCTTCTGTAAAATAAACTTGAGAAAAAAGTGGGTTTCTTTAATTACTTATCAGCCTATTTTCCCAGACTATTAAAATTCTAGTCAGAAGCTTACTTATTGTAATGTTAATAATTGTTTATGTGTTTGGCAGCTCTTTTCCAGGAGGATGATTCCAGAATGATTTTAACAATTTAAGTTTGCAAAGGAGTTGTCAGCAGATTGTCTATTTTTTCTCAGTATTTTGAATAAATGCTGAGTATTACAGTCTAGAAAATGACGAGTTTTTCACAATAATAGCTTTTCATTTGGATTATGAGTCTTGACACTCAGAGTCTCAAGCCTCCTATTTCCAAGGATGCTGTCATGAACCATGTGGAATTTTAAAAACATTTGTAAAGGAAGGCATCCTAGAATTGATCCAATCGAATGGATACACAATACACATGTTACAATTTAAAACAAATTGCATAAAGTGCATATATACTTTTAGTATTTTCAATCATTCAAATAACATTCAGAAATGTTGGTTTGCTAGTTTATAGTCAACGTGCAGAACAAGAATGATATTTGACATTATGGAAGCATCACAATAGGCATGAAAACTAAAGGTCTGAAAACTATTGCCATTGGATTTTTGTGGATCCTGTTCATTAAGGACACAGAAGTACAATATACACCAATTAATTGAAAGTATCATTCCTTTGTATTCTGTGTAGAAAGTATTCAGGACTACTTTAGGTCATACGGATTGAAAATTAAGTAACAGCCACTAACTTGGTTGGGTTACTTCTAATTCAGACTTTAAAACAGAAAAAAAACCTTTAGTTTCCAAAATCAACCATAGTCCATCCACTTATTTTTCTACAATGCCATCTACTCCCCCCGCCTCCCATCCCAAGTCAATCAGAAATTACTTGCCATTTCTCCAGATGTGGCCGTGGGAATGTCTGCCATGAATATCAACTTCAGCCATATACAAAAACTGCTCTCACTACCTATGCTCTTACCTACAGCCAGCATGCCAGTACAAATGGGGAAAACAATCCTTCAGCTTGCTGAACAATTCACCTGCTTTGCCTAATAAAATATTTAGGATGATTTCAGGTAGCTGTTGAACATTTCTACTAATCATCATTGGAACAGAGTAGCAAGAATTAAGAAGTTACTCTTCTGTCACATCTACCCCCTCCAAACTGTAAGAATTAACATTTTAATAGGCCAATAAGCCATATATTGGCTCTCCTCATATTTCTGGACTCACAGAACTCCTATAACACATGTTGCCAAATTGCTAATGTAGAATGGCTCTGAAAGAGTCTGTCTTGTCCAAGGTCACAAAACTCAGCTAAAGATCTGGTACTGAGAAGCTCAACTCTGTGTGAGACTACAACCCTGGAAATGTCTGAGATGGGGTGGGTGAGTCAAGATCACAGTGAGCTACTATGGAACTCTATCTCATGCTGATGCCACAATAATAACCTCCATCTTGATGGCTGTGATAGGTAGGCACAAAAATGCCCCCCCCAGAACTGCCTCCTGAACTCTTACAGAGAAAAAGAATTAAGTTTTCTTATCAATTTACATCAAGATAGAGAGATTATCTTGAATGAAAGACCCAGGATAATGTGTTACAAAATATGATAGAGACGGGGAGAAGTTTGGAGAGTTAGGATGGTATAGTAGAATAGTTCAAGGTCATCTGTGCTCATAAAGATGGGGATTTGGACATAAACTAAGAAACATAGACATCCTCTGGAATCTAGAAACTGCAATGAAACAAAACCCCAAGTTATCTGATCTGGAACGCCTGATAGGTTCATGGTGTTCTATGGAGACTCATTCTCTACTTTGGAACTACAAAACTAGGGTTATGTATGCTGATTTTAACCACTTAGTTTGTGGTGATTTGCTATAATAATAATTGAAGGTAACTAATAGTGGCAACATTAATTTTGTTTACAAAGCATTCTAATCACAAGTGGGGAACAATAATACAGAAAAAATTTCAAAAAGTCAATATTCTATTATTTATTAAATTCTTCCCCCAAATTAATGTGTATCATTGTAGGGAGATGGATGTTTCTAGGAAACATGCCGAGTGAAGTAAGCCAGAAAGGCAAAGACTGTATGATTTTTCTCATATGTGAAGACCCAAAATATACCACCCCATCTATTCACACATAAGCACACTGGCTTAGGTGAGTAAGTATAGTAAATGCAGGGCTGAAACTCCGTGAAGTAAACTTGGAAAATGGACAGTTTAACAAAATAATTATCAGGAAGCTGAAACAAAGTTTGAATGAAAAGAGATTGTAGGAGAAGGAAGTAGATGAGTAAAAAGAAAAGTAAATGACATAAACACACAAGAACATTGCATGTATGCATGTGATAAAGGAAGTGGAAAATGGGAAGTTATCTATGGGGGATGGATAGATGGCTGGGAGACGCTGATCACGAAGCACTGGACACATAGCTTAGTATCCCTTCTACTATCTTGTGAATTTTTTTTAAAAGTAAACTTAAATCTTAAAACAAGAAAAGTGAGGAGTAGAGAGATTACTTACATTGTCCCTTATGAACTGTAGAACTAGGATTAAACCCAATTTATTAAAATTCCAGTGCACTTATACTTTAACTGCCAAGCATGTTTGTCAGTTGTAACAGAAGACACTTCCCCACATGTGATGTGCATAAATTGTGACCATCAGCTTAAACCACTCCCGTTATGACAAAACGTAAACATGTACAAACCGAAGACTAGAGTGTACATTTCTCAGGTAAGCACTTTTATACAACTATAAAAGCAAAAGTAATTTATGAATTAAATATATGCAATATTGCTGGCCAATAAAATAAAGTACACTATATATATTTATAGATTGTTATAATTTGTTATCTATCTCCAGAGCCACCTGAGTGGGGGTTGTTCAATGCTGTAATCCTGGCTAGACAGGAGGCTGAGATCTGAGAATGGAATTTCAAAACCACAACAGGGAAGAAAGTTCATAAGACACTCAGCTGCAATTAACCAGCACAAAGCCAAAAGTGAATGATAGAGTGCCAGCATTGAGTGAAAAAGCTAGAGAAGAGAGGACAGTGATAGGACCTGAGTTCAAGCCCTAGCACACATACACACACACACACACACACACACACACACACACACACACACACACTCCAAACTTGAAAGTTTCTTTCTCTTTATATTTTATTCACATATTCACAAAGGCAAAAATTTCACCTTTTATTAGCTTTTGCTATAGAAAATGGTGGGAGGCAAGAGGTCTACATTTTCTCACCTTTATAGATCTATGATCAGAAAATCTATGAAAGTCAGTTCACGGGATGCTGCCTGTAAAGTTAACTATTCCATGTGGATACCAGTGAAGAAGAGTAAGTATTTAAAAAAGAATTTCTCAAAGATTTCACCTCCAGATTCAATGACACAGAACCAAGCTCTCATTAAGTTCCTTGCACTGCAGAGCTCAGATTTCCTCAAGACTCTATCATTTCCTTTTTTCCCTTATTTTTTTTATCATTATTATAAAGGTTATGTACAGAGGGATTACAGTTGCAAAAGAGGTAAAAAGTACATTTCTTTTTATACAATGTCACCCCTTCCCTTGCTCTCCCAGATATAGCTCATTTCTTTTCTTTCCTTGGTAAGGCAAACCTTGAAATGATTCAATCTTGAGAGCTTCTCTTCTTTTTTACCACCTCAGTTTTTCTCCTTAATATATTTTGCCGCTGACTAACAGGCAATGGCAGTAACAGCAACAGCTAAACAAGAAGCGCATTGACGAAGCCCACAATATTCCTATCACAGTGACTTTAACTGTTTTTCTGCAGCTCTAAGTATTTTCTTTTAGGTAGTAACTGTGAATATAATCATATGTACAATACAGGGCTGACGTAGAGCAAAATCCAACTCCCTTCATCTCAAGTAAGAAAACATACCAAAATATACTAGTTCACCAGGCAATAACTAAACAGTGGATTTTTTTCTGTACCACACATTTATTAAGAATGATTGTAATGTGATCAACATATATTATAGACATGTATGAAACTGTTTTCAAAAAATAGTTCTTGAAGACTTGAGTCAGTAAGCTATTTATTTTTATTTTGACTATAATTAAAGGAAAAATATATCTTAATGTGAGTTTCAGTGGGTACTCACAATTGAAACGGAAGCTTCACACATAATCCTGATTATTCACTCTGAGTAATAAATTCTAAGGTCTTTCTATGTTGCTTCTTGGTACCAACAGAACCATAACCTTGCTTTCAAACCCACAACAGGAGCTGCCATGAGACAGTAATTATAAAATGCTTTGATAAGTTAGAAACTCTGGTCATCTGTCTTGGCTCCAGCATCTTCTAAGCTGTATGAGTTATTTCAGGCTGTATGAGTTAGTTCAAGTCCCTGAATTTTACATCTCCGATTATGGCTCCTCATATCAAAGTTGAGGACATTAATACTTCATTAGAGTGACTGTATCCTAAGGAAGAAAAAGTATCATATACAGTGTTGGTCCTGTGAATGCAGGGTTTTCATGTACTTGATTTGTCCAGCATATCAAATGGTGTGTTGATACTATCTTGTACCAGGTCAAAAGGGTCAATAGAGCTTCTTGGCTCAGTTCATCACTCAGTGACATCTTGACAATTGCTTGCATCTGTCATGATGGGACAGGGAAAATAGTAAGTACCATGCATCAACCATTCTGTTCAGCCAGTATGACAAATTTATCAGGACCCCTCTGCATATGTAGGTGCCTAGAACAGTGCCTGATTTGTGGTTGTTCCTCCTTCCTTTTTCTCCTTCCCTTCTTCCTTTTTTCTGTTTTGGTGATGATACTGGAGATTAAACCTTAGGCTTCCCATGGAAGCATAAATCCTACCATTGGAGGCCAAGCCCTTTTGGTTTCTTTTTCTTTTGCTTTTCTTCTATTTGTGGTCTAGGATTGTACTAACTTCACCAGGCTTTGCCTCCAACTCATGATGCACCTGCCTCTCTGCCTTCTCAGTAGAGTAGCTGACACAGTGGGTGCTTGGGAAATATCTGTCAACTAAATATGTGAAAAAGTGATCATTAACATTCTACACTAACAATAAGTACTAAAATCAAAATACATTAACAGTGGAAATGAGATGATGGTAAGTTTCTTAAAATTTCTTTATGTATTTGTTTTTATTTTTGCATATTTATATTTTTATTTAAAGAACTTATTAACATTTATTTTTGCATCATATTTCAAATGGCATGTTTAGCAAGTATTCAAGAAGGGAATCTTTATATGCAATCACTGGCACTTAGATTTTAGAACATCATTAATATTAGGTAGGCTGAGGTTTTGTATGTCATAGATACATATTATGTTATTTGCTCTTTTTCTTTTCCTTCATTCTTCTTTCTTTCTTTTTGTTTTAGGCAGAATATCCCAGGCTGTCCTTATACTTACACTTAAGATGCTCCTGCCTCCAGCCTTCTGATGGTGGCATTTATAGATATATATATATCAGGATACCTGGCTTCATATGACATCGTTAAGTGAAACTAGTTGAGAAATCATGCTTATTTCTATTAAGGGATATAAATCTTCTAAGTAAAAATAAAATAAATTTAAATAAGAACAAAGCATGTGGTAACATTGTGGCTCCAGGGGTAGGGTAGTAGCCTTGAGCTGAAGCCCTCAGGGACTTGAGGGAACACTGAGATCCAGAGTTCAAGTCCCACAATCACCACCACCAACAACAAAAGAAGAAAGCGTGCTTAAGAGTACCTTCCATGGTTTCCCACCACATGCTCCAAGATTTCTACCATTCCCCAGGGAACCAGCAGGTTCCCACTTTCCTGGCATTCAGTGACACCTGGCACATCGCCTTCTCTGTGTGCTGCACATTTATCTCTACAGCAAAATAAAATTGTCTGTAATTACTTTTCTCCCCAAAGTGAGCATCTGAAGTTTAATGACTTTCTTTGCCTTTTTATTTCTCACTCAGAGTACTAATTGTGACTTTCAGAGTCCTTGACACGAATAGGATTTCAATTATTTTTCCAAATTTGTTGTCACATTAATCAATGGGTATGAATGCCATTAATTAACTGTTAGTGCTTTACATCCTTAAGTCAAACTGAAGACATTTGCCAAACTCCAAATCTCACAACAGTGAAACAAAATTAAGATTTTTCTATTAGAGTTTTCTTGGGGTTTTGTTCATTCTATTTTTCTTTGTTTTGTTTTGAGATCAAATCAATGAAGAAATTGTAGTGGAATATTCAATAGACACACATTTTTTGATGACTGTTCAAAGGCATGAGAGAGAACAAGACTTCCATGCATAAGTGAACTAGTTCTAGGAGAAAGTTTAGTGAAAAGTAAATAGAAATGGGAATCTCCCCAACATTTATGTTACAGCTAATTTTCTAAATGGGCATCTGGTTGCTTCAGAACCTCTACCTCCTTATCTTCAAGAATGCAGGGTACGTGGACTCATTATTTATTATTCAAGGAATTATTTTTGCTCATTTATAGTTAAACATCATTAGGTACAATCAATGTAATGGTCCAATATGTATTTTCAACAATATTTAGTTTAAATAATAAACACTGAAATGATATAGCAAACAGAACAATTAGTTGGAACAAATCAAATCAGTAAATCTCACACTGGATTTCCCTTGCATTTGATTGTATGGCAGTTACAGAAGTATAATTCTCAGGGCCCGTTGCTTTCTGCCAAATCATAGCAGCCAATAGTCATGTGAATTCTTTCTCTCAGTCCCTTAGGTGCTGTTGAATCATAATAAATTCAACTCTTCACTTCAGTGAGCTGGGATGTAGTCCAGGAAAAAGGAAAATCTTGAATTTAGAGTCTCGGCTTATCCACAGTTCAGCAAGACATTCAAGATGTAAAGAAGCTGCTACTAACCAGTATTTGTGAACAATGAGAGGAGGCTTCCATGATTTCATTGAGTATAAGAACTACATTCATAAGAATTTTTGTCTTACTAGGTTTCAGATCTCAGGTCCGTTTGCTCATTTATGTGACGTTTTTAGCATATACTTGTATCTTTAACAGGCAATAGTATTATTATTGCTTTATAATTTTTAAATTTTAAATAAGTAGTGTGCTCTGTGTGTGTGTGTGTGTGTGTGTGTGTGCGTGTGTGTGTGTATGCTGTGCATGTGCACGTGCACATATAACACCAGTTCTGGGGCTTAAACTCGGCACCTGGGTCCTGTCCCTGATTTTCTTTTGCTCAAAGCTAGCACCCTACCTGTTGAGTCACAGATCTAGTCCAGCTTTTATGGTAGTTTAATAGAGATATACAGTTCTGAGTGGCTAAGATTAGAGGCATGGGCCACTGGCACCTGGCTTAGACTCCACTTCTTAGTGAGAGTACATTTAATAAATAGACTATTAAAGAGCATGTAATTTTTTCTGCTTAATAATTATTACACAAACCACTACTGATGCCAGGTACCAGTGGTTCATGCCTCTAATCCTAGCTACTCAGAAGGCTGAGACTTGGAGGATCAAAGCCATCCCAGGCAGAAAAGTCTGTGAGACTTCATCTTCAATTAACCAGCTAAACACCAGACTAGAAGCCTATTGCAAGTGGTAGAGCACCAGCCATGAACAAGAAAATGAGCAAGCATGAAACCCTGAGTTCAAGTCCTAAAACTGTCCAAAGAAAACAAAACAAGAAATCATCAGTAAAAACAAAGGAAGGCAGAAGTATACCCTAACAGTCTTGGTCACAAAACAAGCCAGTGGCTCAAACCTGTAGCCCAAGCTACTGGGGAGGACCAGAACAGCGGATTGCAATTAAAAGCCAACCTGAGCAGCAAATCCTTGAGACTCTTATCTTCAAACAACTAGCCAAAAAAACTGAATGTGGAGATGTGGCTTAAGTGGTAGGGCTCTAACCTTTAGCAAAAATGCTAAGAAATAGCACCTAGATCCTGAGTACAAGCCCCAGAACAGGCACACACACGAAAAAGAGTACTTTTGTACTTTTTCCTTTCTGGTTGCTTAGATTTACAATCATGTACCATCATTCTTGGCTTAATATAAGCTTTTTAAATGAGTTTGATCAAAGATATTTAGAGCAATTGATTTTTTCTTTGTTTCCTTATTCATTTATTTGTTTGTTTTTTTATGTATTTATCTATTTTGCCAGTCCTGGGCACTGTCCTCAGGCTTTATCAAGGCTAGCATTCTACTACTTGAGCCACAGCACCACTTCCGCCTCTTTCTGTGTATGTGGACCAAGGAATCAAACTGAACCAAGGGCTTCATTCATGCCAGTCAAACACTCTACCACTAGGCCACACTCCCAGCCATGCTTCCTTTTATTTTTTTAAAGTAATTTGAGACTTGTGAAATCTTTTATGATACAAATTATTCTCTCAAGAATAATAGTTCCTATGCACAGAGATCATAAAATGGTGTTTTATTGTAAAACTCACATAAAAGTACAAGATTTTGCCTTTTTCTGTTGAACTAGTAAGATAAACGATGTGTAATTCAATTATATTATAAAACGTGAATACGTGTGAATGGAGGAGGTATGTGTGGGTATGTGTGTATATGTCAGTGAATGGAAACAAACTGTGTTACATTTTATTTCAAGCATTGCACTGAGATTTCTTTTAGAGGAGAGATTCAAAAGGCAGAGTAGAGCCTGCTTCTTGTGTTTCTCACTTACCCAAACTGTGACTGCCTCTGATTCTCAGCAGCTACTAAAGATAGACTTAAAGTATCCTAAAGAGAAAAGTCCATGTTGTCTTGTTTCCTTTCCTTCTAACTCATCTTCAGGTGCTGGTCACCTGTCATTCTACTAAATACTGATAATATGGTAGTGGATCCTATTTTTCAGCAATGGCAGGAACAGTATCTCCTGTCCTTCAGGATTTTCAGTGTGGCCTGGGCCCTCTTTTCTTCAGATATGAAGTCTAGCTTTAGCTCTCATTCAAATGTAGCAGAAACAAAAATGTATGATTTTTGAGGCCAGATCAGAAAAGCTCATGCAACTTTTGCCCTAGAGGAAGAGCCAATATTTAAGAAGTCTGATTACTCTGAGAGCACCTGCTGATAGGCCTTCTGGTCAACTGCTCTGCTGAGATTAGTCTGCTCAGACTGATAGAATATGTAAATGACTCTTTCCTGGGCCCTCCATTTGGTTTCATTCACTGTTGCAGAAAAATTTTCCTTGGATTTCTGCTCTACAAAAGTATGACATCTCTTTAAAATGTTACTGGGCCAGACACTAGTGGCTTGTAAACCGAGCTACTTAGAAGGTTGAGATCTATAAACTAGTGTTCAAATCCAACTTGGCCAGGAAAGTCACTGGATTCTATCTCCAATTAATGCTATAACCACCCCCCTCCCGCAAACAAAAATCTAAAGTGGAGATATGGTTCATGTGGTAGAGTACCAGGTTTGTAATAAAGCCAAAGAACAGCACCCAGGCTCTGAGTTTAAGCCTGAGTATGGGTATACACACACACACACACACACACACACACACACACACACACACACACACACACACGTTTTTGCAAGCCGGTAGATTTTAGGATAATTAGTTATGCAGTAATATGTAACTGTCAAAAATACTGTTACAATATCTAGCATCCATTCAGTTCTTACATCTTAGCACACGTTTAGTTCTCAAGTAAGAACTCACATCTTCATTTTTCCAGAAAGATCAAAAGAAACTAACTGAAATGCCCACAGCTTGAAAGAAATGATTCTAGGATTTAAATGTAAGGTCTACAATCTGAGAAATTCTGAGAAGGTTAGCATGGGCCATTTTATTCCATGTTAAACTTTTATGCTTTCTTTCTACAGATGATCAGGAGTCACTAGAGAAATTTTCTTCAGGGAAGTAACAAAAGAGAACTTGCCTTTTGACAATATAATTCTAATTGCAGTGTGGAAGATGAATTGGAATGCTTTAGCAATAGTATTCAAATACATATTTTATATGAGAAAATAAATGGATTAATTTACATTGTATTCTCATTTCTTACGGTCTTCCTCTACTGCCTTAGGCAACTTACCATATCAGTCACAACAAAACAATATAGAATATACAAAACACTGACCCAATTAGTAATAATTCAAATAAACATTTATTGAACACTTAGTATGGATGCTGTCATTTCATCTTTACAACAGAATGCATTATGAGAATAGGTATGACATATTTAATATAAGACTACAAGGTTATATAAGTATTTGCTAGTAGAAGTAAAGATTAAATTCAAGACATTTCAGTTTGAATTAATACAAGTCATTTATTTATTTATTTATTTAATTTTTATTTCCAAGTGTGGATATTATCCTTTAGTTTTTTTTCCCCTGCTACTAGAGTCACACCTCCATTTTTGGCTTTTTTTTTTCTATTTGGGGGATATTGCCTTTTTTTTTTTAATGCCAATTCTGAGTCTTGAACATAGGGCCTGAGCTCTATCCCTAAACTTTTCTGCTAAAGGCTAGTACTCTACCACCTGAACCACAGCTCTTCTTCCGGCTTTTTTTTTTTTTTTTTGGTGGCTAGTTGGAGAAAAGAGTGTCATGATGTTTCCATCCCAGGATAGTTCTAAATTGCAGTCCTCAGATCTCAGCCTCCAGAGTAGCTAGGATTACAGATATGAATCACCAGTTCCCAGCTTCAATGTCAGGTTTTGGTTGGTTAATTAGACTTTTCTGTCCCAGCAGGCTTTTTACCATGATCCTCAAATTTCATCCTTCTAGGTAGCTGGGATTTTAAGTGTGAGCCACTGACAGCAATTTACTACAGGTTTTGAGTTACAGATCAGCCATGGCAGATCCTGAAGCAGATATTTCCCCCTAGTTCTGAAAGATTAATAGAGACAAAGAATACTTGGAGTATGAAGTGAGTACGCATTAAACCAAAACAGAAAGTTTAGCAAAAACTTAAACCATTCATTCATTTTCTCACGAAATATTTTTGAACGACTAAGTTTTTGGTCACTGAATTCGTCATACTTTTCCCTGTAGTTTTCCTCTTCCGGATTAACTGGACTCATAACCTTTAAACCCCACAAAGTCTTAGGGCACAGAAAAAAAAAATAGAAAGACAGGTTCTTGCCAGACTATAATACAAATGGCCTCTAGTCCAAAAGGCCATAGTCTCAAACATCATGAGCATAGTCTTTTCTGTCTGCGTTCCTGGTGGTGTTTTGCTCTCCTGATCTAACAAGAATCACCCATCAGCCCTGCGTGTAGCTCAAGAGGGCTTCCTGAGCTTGCATCTCCTCCTACAAGCTACTTTCAAAAGCTTTGGAGCACCGCCATCAAGAATAATTGCAGCAGTGACCCTAATTCTTTAGTAACATCTCTAGAGTTTGATTTTTTTGTTGTTGTTGCTGTGCCCCCCAAAAAGTAGATTACAGGGAGAGTGATGTATTTTGACTCAAGGTTAAGAGTGTTCACCCCATGATCTCATGGTTTCATGGTTCTGCATCTGTGGCAAGGCAGGAGATCACAGCAGGACTGATCTTTCTCTCTCAGTGTCCATATCATAGTTAAAATATCCCTGGAAGTGCCTCTGCAGGTACTCCCACAGGTGTGCTCTACTAATCTCTTAGGCATCTACCTCTTGATATTGTCAAATCAAGCAGGCAATCAAGGAACCATGTTAGAAAAATGAAAACTATGGGTTTTATTTTTGCTAACTTGAAAGACAGACGGTACCACATAAAGTTAGTAAAAACAAAACACATCAATAACATGCTGAAGGAAAGGTGCTATATAAGCTTTGTGAAGAAGGATTCTCCTATGAGAGGGTAAAATTTAAAGCAATTTTTAAAAGGTAAATAACAGTTATTCAGGTAAAAATGATGTAGGAAGGACATGTACATACAGGAAATATGTAGACAGAGATGTGTAAAGTCAAGGACCAGAAACATATCAAATCTGATGACAATAGAGAATGTATAACACATTTGCCAATATGATTAGGAGGCTGAACCCACAGAGTTTAATGTTATTATATGAGTATAGGAGACAGTTGAAGGCATGTAGAATCTGATTAAGGATTAAGAAAAGTTCAGCCTGGCTGCTGAGACAGAATGGAAGTGGGAAAATGGTGGGGGTGAATAGGTAGGTTTAAAAATTATGCTACGTAGAGATTCACAATAGAACAAAATCTAGATACATAAGACCATATAGTATGACGCTAAGTGTAAGGACCTCCAGGGTATAGAAACAAAAGCCATATGAGTGATTGTTGTCCTTAATGTACTGTTATCTCTCATCTCTTTTACTGTCCCTTGGTTATCTCATATTGTTACAATACTTCACCTTGTTATCTGATATATTCTATATATTGGTTGTTTGAAATAGGAGAGGGAAGGGGGGAAATCAAGTTGTGAGGGGGGAGGAGGGGCAGGGAAATGGGAAACAGGATGTGAAAAAGGGTATCAATATTTGTGATGAATATAATGTAACCCTTCTATTAAGTACAATAAAAATATATAGGAAAATTATGCTATGTGATAAAAGCTAAATATAGAAGCACACAGGCAGCTTTACTCCATTCATATGAAATCTATAGAGTAGACAAATCTATATAGACAGGAAATAGGACAATGAATTTCTAGGGTTGAGGAGTTAAGGAGACGGGAAGGGGAGATAAGATAGCCAAAGAATAAGTTTTTTTTAAAGGTGATAACCTTAGCTTAAAATGCATAAAACTATTTTAAAAAATAAAAACTAAAAAAAGAGGGCGGGGAGAGAAACAGGGATAAAAGCACAAGAAGAGGAATCAATGTTCGAGAAGTAATGCACCCACTACCTGATAAATGTAACTGTAACCCTCTATACGTTACCCCGATAATAAAATTAAAAAACAAAAAATAAAAAATTGGAGGAGAATCAGTGGGGAAATATGAACCTGGTGGGAGTGAGAAATTGAAGAGATCAGAAGTGCAGTTTGGACAAGTTTAATCTGAGGTGCTTTGAGGTATGGTAAGAATCAATGTGTAGTTAATGTAGATGGCTTTATGGAGTTAGGAAAGAAAATTAAGATAAATATGAAAATTTGAAAATTCCTAAAAGTAGTTATGTGGTTAAGTATTGTGTAGAGACAGAGAATAGAAAGGGGGTAAGAGAAGAGCACTTTGGAGAGAAGATTTGGATGTATGAGACAAAGAAATCTGATAAGTTCCCCAGAAAGATAGAAAATAGAACTGGGCACAAGAGAAAATTGTAGAGAATTTGGAGGTGGAGAGAGAAATGTGTTTACATGTGCTTTGTTGCTATGAGATAATGTAGAACAAAGAATTAAAACTTTTGTACTTAGCACCCTATGGTAAGATCATTTTCAGAAGAATGTTTGGGGAGGGAAACAGTGAGGAAGGTAAGACATCTCTTTGAAAAAATTTAGTTGTAAAGAATACATGACTTGGGCCGGGAGTTTGGCCTAGTGGTTAAAGTGCTTGCCTAGCATGCATGAAGACCCGGGTTCGATTCCTCGGTACCACATATAGAAAAAAGCCGGAAGTGGTGCTGAGGCTCAAGTGGTAGAGCTCTAGCCTTGAGAAAGTCCAAGGACGGTGCTCAGGCCCTGAACTCAAGCCCAGGACTGACAAAAAAAAAAAAGAATACATGACTTAAGCTAAGGTGGGACAGAAGTTGACAGAAGATATCTTCTTATTTCTGCATGTTTCTGTTTTGCATTGGGAAATTCTGGATAATATTTGAATCTCCTAGCAAAGGTTCACTAAATAGAGAATGGTGAGTGCTTATATGTCAAATTTTACTTCCCTACCAAGAGTAAAAGAATTCTTTCAAAGAATGATATCAAAGAGAGAGAGAGAGAGAGAGAGAGAGAGAGAGAGAGAGAGAGAGCAGACATCACAAAGATCAAAATTTGCTTGGAAAGTATAAACATGACTAGAAAATACATTTATTACAATGATTTTGATAAATCTTTTACCCAACAATCTTGTTTTTTTTTTTTGTCAGTCGTGGGTTTGAGCTCAGGGCCTGAGCACTGTTCTTGGATTTTCTCAAGGTTAGAGCCCTACCACTTGAGCCTCAGCATCATTTCTGGCTTTTTTTCTATGTATGTGGTACTGAGGAATCGAACCTGGGTCTTCGTGCATGCTAGGCAAGCACTCTACCACTAGGCCAAACTCCCAGCCCCCAGTCTTGTTTTTTAACCCTCATAACCTTAAATACATCTTTGGTCATTTATATAGCCATTAACTCTTCCCTGTGAGATTTGCGGTTCTTAAGGTGGTTAATAATGCAAATATTTATATAGAGTAGTTTATCAATTCGATGTATTGTGGTTCATTATTCCCAGTGAAAGCATGTTGTGATATCTGTTTCCCAAATGTCTAAACTCATCCTCACATTATAAATATAAGAATGTCTTTTAAAATTAATTGTGGGGTCTATCTAAAATCATTATAGATTAAGACATATTCCTATTTCCTCTTATTGAAATCTAATGTTCAATTATATCACAGAATTGAGATGAGATTTCTCACTCTGAAAAGTTAACAACCAAAAGGAATCCCTAAGGAGGTAATTATTGACTATATCATCCCTGAATATCAAAAAGATACTAGCTAATTGAGGGGCAATAGAAAACAAAGTTACATTTAAACCTATATGTTCTATAAAGGATATTTCCAAAAGTGAAGGCCAATTGCCGTTTGTGCAAGCTTCCTATATGTGCAGAAGACATTCTCTGACCTTGGCATCTAATACCTGAGGGAAGTATGGATTAATAGAGACACAGCAACGTGGCTACTGCTAGAGAAATGGCCAATTATTCATCATAGACACACACTCTGAAATATTTACTATAGCATGGCTAGGAGTAAGAAGTTACATGTTCATTGATAAATATGAGCAAAATTAATGTATTTTGAGCCACTATATATAAGAAACAAAGAACTGTGATCCATAGTAACATAGCAATTACACGAATATTCTTTTTCCCTTTTTCTTTATTTGGTGCCAGTCTTGGGACTTGAACTCAAGGCCTAGGTTCTATTCCTGAGCTTTTTTGGTTCAAGGCTCCTACTTTATCAATTGAGCCACAGCTTGACTTTCTGCCTTTGAGTTGATAATTAAAGATCAGAGTCTTAGAGACTTCCTTGCTCTGGCTGACTTCAAACTGCTATTCTCAGATCTCAGCCTCCTGAGTAGCTAAGATTACAGGCGTGAATCACCAATGCCCAACCCACATAAATATTCTTAAACAGTCTCAACAACATTGTAAAGGGGTAGAATATTCACATAAACATATCTTTAAAAGTGTCTATTGTGCAGACAGGAGTGGAAAGGTTAGAGATCAGAGACTGTTGAGAAAGGGATCATTAAGTAAAATAATGAAACATGGCTGGGGAACATTAAGAAGAGGGCGAACAATGGAAGGACAAAGACTGGCTGAATGCAATCATACTACTCAATGTACATATGTGAAAATGGAACTAAAAAACTTGAGAGAGTGGCTGGGGTTGGGAGATACAGGGGAAAATGATGAAATGGGTGATTGGTAAACATGCAATATACTCACAGACTGATCAGTCGAATTGCAAGCTCTTTACACAACTTAATAGAGAGTAATAAGACTAGTAATAAATAAATAAAAAATTGGAAAGGAAAGAAAGACAGGAAGGCAGGCAAAAAGAAAGAAAGAGAGAGACAAGGAAGGAGGGACGGAGGGAAAAGATGATTGATAGTGGCAATGTGCCATAAATCTACACTTTTGAATCAAACAAGCCTCAAGCCACTATAGCAACACTGAAAGAAGAATGAGTATATATATATATACATATATGCATATGTATATATATATATATATATATATGCTCTAAGCTGGGCACTGGTGGCTCAGACCTGTAATCCTTACTACTCAGGAGGCTAAGATATTAAGAACACTGTTCAAAGCCATCTGGACAGAAAAGTCCACAAGATTCTTATCTCTAATAAACTACTCAGAAAACCTGGAAATGGCACTGTGGTTCAAGTGGTAGAGTATTAGCCTTGAGCAAAAAGAAGTTTAGTGACAGCACCTAAGCTCTGATTGCAAGGCCCAGGACTGGCAAAACTAGCAGAGATTTAAAATAGAACAAAACTTACATACATAAGGCCATATAGAATGATGCTAAATGAAAGCCCTCCAGGATATAAAAACAAAAGCCATATAATGAGTGATTGTTGCCCTTAATGTACTATGTTATCTCTCATCTCTTTTGCTGTCCCTTGGCTACCTCATATTGTTACAGTATTTCACCTTGTTACCTGATATATTGTATAAAACGTGTATTTGGTTATTTGAAATAGGAGAGGGAAGGGGGCAAAAACAAGATGAAGGGTGGGAGTGCGGGGAGTAAAATGGGGACCAAGACATGAGAAAGGGTATCAATGTGAAGTAATGCACCTTCTATCTGGCGAATATAATGTAACCCTTCTATTAATTACAATAAAAATATATGAAAATAAAAACAAAAGAACTTCTGAAGCAAATGTATAATGAACAGATTAAATAGGTTTGTAGTTAATATTTATAGACAGGTAATATTTAGACCTGCTGCTACTGAACCATTTCAGAAGAACAGAACACTTCAGTGCCTTATCCTCCAGGCTTTTGATTCCCCCAACTCTTTCTAGTAAGTAGTTCAGAAAGGCACTTTGTGAAAAGGGACACAGAGTTTACAAAATATGATTTTGAAAGAAGCAACCCTTTGCTGAAAGAATACAACATTTAAGAGAAAAATTGGAAAAAAAAACTCAGTAAGCTGATACAAACCTCAAGAGACTTGATGAATTTCCTCACACACATGACCACCTCCATATATTTAGAGAGACAAAGACAAAAAGGCATTGCTAATTACTAAATAGAGAAAATCTGTGTTCTGATAGCTTTTGCCAAATTAATATTTTACCCTTGTGTTCAATGTCAACTTGACCTGATGATGCTATGACTTTGACTAGAACAAAAGAAGGTTAAGGACATCTTTCACATGAAAGTTTTATATTCTGACAGCACAAAGGAATGAAATACTTTCTCATCTGAAGTCGCAGTTGTCTGAGAGGCTCTTTTATTCTTTCATTGGCACATAGTAAATTGAGTCTTTTCAAAAGTAATGCAATTGGGAACTTTAAAGATAATTAAGAAACATAAAATATGTCAGTCTCCTCAAATGTAGTAGGAATATGAGTTTTAATCTCTCTCCTTGAAGAACATTAGTATAATTCTGGATCTATATTCTGATTGTTTTTTATAAAAGTATAACATTTATGAATCCATACCAAGAAAAATGTCTAAATAAACATGTACAGAAAAATAGAATGTTTATGCTTGCATAAATATTTAATAAGAGCTGTACTGAAAATATATTGCTGATACATGAGCAAAATTATTTTTAATAGGCTGATATAATATAGCAAAAAATATACAAAGAGGAAAGAAAGAAAAATCCAATAAGAAAAATTAGGCTTGATGAATGACTCTGAAAAACATTTGCTCCTGGATGTTTTGGAGGTCAAAGCCAACATAGAAGACAAGGTGTCTGTGTATTTCAGCACAGTGTCTATGCAGCTAAATGGACCACAGCACAGTGTGACCTATATCAAAACCTACGTCAGTTGTACTCAGCATCTGTGGCCTCTACAAGGTTTCCCATCTACAGACTTGAAGAATGAATGTTGTGGTTTTTACCAGCTGCATAGGAGCAGATGAAGCTTCAACTCCAGCTCCAAAGAGTACATTTTAACTCTTATTTTAAAAACCACTTTTAGATTCTATTCTTCCCATTTATTTTGAAACCCACATTAATATTCCATAACAAATGAAGCCTGTTCTCTAGACAGACATTCCTAATTCAGAGAGGTATTGAACTTCCAAAATACATTCAGTTCCCTCTTTAAGGCTCTTGGTAGCTAAAAGATAAAAATCCAAGCAACGAATATTGGGTTTTCCTCTTCTGAGTTAAGGTAGTATGGACCTTTCATTATCATGATGTCTTTCTCAGTACCCACCATCATCATCACACAAGTTGAGCACCAAGATTTCGGGGATCCTATCTAACATGCACATGGAAATAAACCAGAGTCCCAGCTGTCATTTTGACTAATTACACATAAAATTATGCAGTGCCCCAAAATGAAAGAAAGAGCTGACTGCCATCCAGAAAGCTTGATCAAACCTGGAAAGTAGGTTTGACATTTCTAAAACCGATCTAGAATTGCTATTTAAATGCACACTTTTTGAACAATTTCAGCCTATGAGAGTTTATACTGAATCCTCACTTCACTATCCTCAATTAACTTCATTTGCCATTTGATGACACTTACCCAGAATGACCCTTCAAGATTATGCTGACACGACGAAGTCTTTCCTCCACATAAAAAATCACAAGAGAGGGAAACACACTTTTCTGGGTGGGAGAGGACAAATAGGGCCCCACTTCCCCTCAGAAAAGCTCTTTCTCTTCTGTCTGCATCACAAAAGGTAATAGTAGCAGGGTGGGGAGTGTAGCCTAGTGGTAGAGTGCTGGCCAAGCATGCATGAAGCCCTGGGTTCGATTCCTCAAGACCACATACTCAGAAAGAGGTAGAAGTGCAAAAGCCATATAATGAATGATTGTTGTCCTTAATGTACTATGTTGTCTCTCATCTCCTTTGCTGTCCCTTGGTTATCTCATATTGGTATAGTATCTCACTTTGTTATCTGATATATTGAATTTATTTGTATTTGGATATTTGAAATTTGATAGGGAAGGGGGGAAAACCAAGACGGGTGGGGGGGGTGTGGGGGGAGGGAAATGGGTACCAAGACATGTGAAAGGGTATCAATGTATGTGAATTAATGCACCTTCTATCTGGCAAATATCATGTAACCCTTTTACTAATTACAATAAAAAAAAAAGAGCTAGAAGTGGTGCTGTGGCTCAAGTGGCAGCAGAATGAGCAAAAGATGTCCAAGGACAGTGCCCAGGCCCTGAGTTCAAGCCCCAGGACTTGGGAAAACAAAAAAGTAATATCCCCTTGGAGTTTGAACCTCCTAAAGCCGCTAATGCAGAACAGAGATCTGTGTTTTAAATCCAATTTTGCTACTATTTAATTAGATGAGTTTGTGGGGGGAAGGGAGGCAACTCTCCAACTTTCAAGGTCTTAGTTTGAGATTTTATCAACTAACACATTTACATTAGATGATCTGTAAAATTCTGTGTACTTTTTTTAAATTTTTGTCTGTCTCCTAATCCTAACTTAAATTTGTCTTTCATTTACTTGACAAATTCATCCTAAGTATGTAGATTATGCTAAACATGTGCTAAATATTGGAATCAAAAGCTCTAAAATGTGTTTTGTATACAAGGAAGGATTCTAAATTTGCAATTCCTTTGAACTACCAACTAATAGCTTAACAAAATGAATACCAGGGAGCTAGAATGTGTGTTGACAGGATTGAGGCCAAGGGGAAAGGGGGCAGACAAATGGAGAGAGGAAGGCTGAGACGATGCAGTAATAATATTTGATGAACTTACGTGAAAATGGAATCAGGTAAATGGAGAAGGTAGGTGAGGTTGGAATAGATAAGGGAGAACGAGATGTCATGGATCAAGAGACATTGTACTCATAAAATGGCATGTACAACTGCTTAAAGATAATAACAGAAAATTTAAAAGTAAGTTTCATACGCCTATTCAACTATCCATTTAGTAAGTACCACATCAGCATTATTCAAAATGAAAATTTAAGGTAAGAAGTAATTAATACTTCTGGGGATAGAGAGACAATTGCTTCCAGGAAAGCGTTTGGAGTTACACCCTAAAGGGTGAGTGATTTCCTGCAGGAAATGCAAGCAGAGATGTTCAATGTTGCTTTGAATTCTGTGATTGTGGGAGGGAAAGTGTTGGAATGTTGAAAAATGAAATCTTTACTATCAAATAGGAGCCAAAGAAATATAGCCAGTAGTGGAAATAATCGAAATGAGTGTTGAAAATTATAACACTGAATCCTGGTTCATCGCAGTTACTCTTACACTCAAAGATGAAACCATGTAGCATTTACACTTTCTTGTTTTCATTTGTATTATCATGGTTTGGGGTAGCAAAAGACAGAGATCCAGCTTCAACTCTAGAATATAAACCAAGAACGTTGTCAAACCTCAGGGAACAGGAGGGACCCTGAAACAGAACGATGGAATCTGACTAAATCCTAATTCTCTGTGTTGCCGCTTTCAGTGTCATTCTGTTTGTTTGATGGAAAACCTGGCTTCCAGCTGCGTATAAAACATTCAATTCACAACTTCTCTTCTTCTTCATATTACCACACTTTGAATTCTTCATGCTATCCCCTAGCTTGGAAATGACGAGGGACTCCTTTGAGTCATGTGCTTCCTATGGGAACAATCAACTGAGGGTTTGAGAAATGGTACTATCTTTGGGCTAGTTAGATTCTGATAACCATTGTATAATAAGTTTTGCCACAAGGGTGGGTAAGTATAAATGGACCCACCTTTACTGGCTGTATTGGAAATGTCACCCAAGCACTCTATCATTCTGTCTCCCCTATAATTCCTAATGTATAGAGTGGCTGTGACTATCAGGTTAAATAACTTACACAATGTGATTAGAGTGGAATCCAGTTGCATGCTGAATGAACCATAAAGCTGAATACTGTTTATAAGTGATGATAGTCTTCATCCATGTCATGGAAACTTCCATTAGAATCACATCACTGGAAAGGGGGACCTATACTCCCCAGAAGAGAGGTGAATAATATTTCATGAACAAAGTATTTGTCATCCATACTGTTGCTAGAATTCGGAATACAACGAGGAAGCAGAGCTAAATGAAAATATAAAAGACTAAACTGTCTAACATGGGGAAAAGAAAACAAGTGTGATTAGAACAAACTTGCAAAGCATTAAAAAGACACCCATTTAAGTGTGTCTTGTACTCTGGAAGTTGAAGGAATAGATTGTTCTCTTTTACCTTTGATAATATAAATGTGTTAGAGTCACAATTTTCCCAGAATACAATTCAAATACCTGACAGCTACTAAGGGTATGGAAAGGATAGAAGAAAATAAATTTAATATCCACTTCAGTTCAAATCTTTGTCAATTATAGACTCTGTAATGTAAGCATGATGCATTATATAGTTGAGTACAGTATAACTTTAAGGGGGATTCCTGTTTCCCATGAATAAAAATATCTGGTGTTTTTTATTTCCTTCCCTGCTTCCTTTGGGTAAGTGAGGAGGGATAGAGGATGGTAAAAGTAAAATGTGACTTTTCTCTTCTTGTGGTAGCAGCACAGAAAATACTGACCCAGCTACAACCTTGTGACTCAAGTTCCTGACTACATTATCCATGATACAGTCTGCCACTTAGTCAGAGTTTGACTCCCAATCCCTTAGAAGCTATTTGGCCACATCAATGCTCTTCCCCCAGCCTTGAGCCTTGGGGCCATAGCCTCTACTGGAAGCTAATTCACATTAAGAACATCGCCCACCCAGGGGGCTCTATATAACAGGTGTCTATGTGAGGTGCTTCTTTGTCTCTTTCAGATTTGCTTATATGTTTTGAGACCCACCTGAAAGAACAGTCTTGTGAGTGTGATGGTGCTTGTGTGAATCCTAGCACTTGAGCACTTGGGAAGAAGGTGAGGGTGGAATATTGATGGTTCTGAGGGTTCCAGGTCACCTTGGGAGACTCAACAAGACAGTGAAAAGAAGAAAGAAAGAGAAAGAGGGAAGGAGGAAGGGTGAGAAGGAGGGAGGGAGAGAGAGAGGGAAGGAGGGAGAGAGAGAGACAGAGACAGACAGAGACAGAGACAGAAAGAGACATATACACATGCACACACACAGAGACAGAGACACACACAGAAAGAGACTGAGACAGAGATAGAGTGACAGAGACAGAAACAGAGTGAGACAGTCACACAGACAGACAGAGACACAGAAACACAAAGAGAAACAAGGCAGAGTCAGAAAAAGTAAACTCCCATATATCTTCTTTCTTGCTTATGCTTCATTGACATCAGCACTTAATGTATATATTCTTTTTCTGTTTAATGTGTCACATTCCATGTCTGGAACATAGCCTGCAACCAAATACATGGTAAATCAATGTTTTTGAATGAATAAATCAACCATGGAAACTGAAAAAATGCTTCTGCATATTGAATTCATTTCTGTGCTTTCTCCCCCACATGAATATATGAATATACTGTCTTACTTGTCTACGTAGTTTAGTTCCTGGCACACTGTAGGTGAATAAATAAAACCTGAAGTGGGCTCCCAAGTCCTTTGGTCTCTTACCTAAATTTTCTTGCATGTACTTGATGATTCTCTTTCTAGTTTCTGAGTTTTATATAATTTATATGTAGACCTATGGAGCATTAATAACATATATTATATATACACATATATATGCTTGTGGATTTAGTATCTAGCTCTTACCTGGACTTGGTTCAAATCTTTCTAATCTCTTGCCTGCACATGGAGGAATTCCTGTTTATACACCCCTATTCCTACCTGCTTTCAGATTGTCAGCTGATTTCTTTTCTGCATAATTCTGGAAGTCCTCTTCATCTCATTTGAATCTTGAGAGAACAATGGACCCAATTGACCTTGTCTGAAACTGCTTTACATAGTCACATTGTACCTAAAATTATGAATCCTTGTTCTACTTAAAGACTCAACCTCTTATAGATCTAGATTCTATAAGCATACTATGAATATTGAAAGGTTGTATAAGCTTGCAACTTTAAAATAGCCAACATTTATTGAGCTCTTATTGTGTGCCAGACCCTGTGATAAGCATTTTTATGTAACTTTATGAATAAATTTGTTGCCTTGTTCCCATTATCCAGATTCCAAGAGACCAAACCATTTGCCCAAGATCCTGTAGTTGATAATAGAAGGTCTGATGTTCATCATAATTTGCATCTGTACTCAAGGTCTATATTCTGAAAGACATACATAATAGCCTTTATTATTCCTGGTTACAAAAGAGAAAATTGAACACAATTTTACAATCCATTTATTAAACAAGTGAACTGTGTAAATTCAGGTCCAAACTATTTTTTATTTAAAATTTAGAAGAGAATAGTCTTTTTGTTTGTTTGTTTGTTCATTTTGTCTCTCAGAAATACTTTTTGATTTGGCAAATTCCCAGAAGGACAGTCAGAAGAAAAACAAATGGATTGCAATGATGCAGAAATATCTTTCTCTTTTATACCCCAATTCACCTTTCTTTATTCGTGTTTCATGGTATAGTGCCTTCATATTCCACTAATTAGAAAAAATTAGCTCAAAACAATTTCTATAGTATTCTCTTTAAACATTCTTTATGAATTGACTTGTGTGTTAAACTGCTAGGCTGGATGTATTCTATTGGATAAGGGCTGCAAGTCCAATTAGTAGCTTAAATAAATGCAATGCCTAGTGAGAGATCAGTAATGTGCCTGACCACAAAATAGTTTGCAGTTCCCTCTGGAGAAGCTCACTCATTCTCAAAAGATCCAAATTGCTAGGATGATCTGGGACAATATAATTCCCTTTTGTTGTATTTTCTTTCCTTTTTGTTTTCTTTCAAAATACAGCCCAGCATGGATAAGCTGCAATATGTATTAGAAAACAATATTTCTAATGATTTGATCTCAAAATCCGTTTCAGATGCTTCCTGCTGAGAAAGTTAACTTCTGAATCCCTAAATTGCTGAGAAGAACAGAGAGCTTAGAATTCTGTAACCATTTCAGAAATCACCAAATTGAGAACAATCTTCAAAATGGGAATCTTTTATGATCCATATCCACCCCCCCACTCCACCCCAGTCTCCCTCATTTTGTGTTTACATGGAACTTAATTTCTGTGGCCTCGTGAGTGAATTTATAAACCAAAAATAGGAACAGGGAAAGAAGATGGTCAGTAGAAGACTGAAGCTAGTAGATTACAGCTGACCAAGAACTACAGCTTTTGCAATTTACAGTTAAATTTTCTTCATACCAAATCACTCAAGCATCATTACCAAGTCTGTACACAGTCTTGCTTTCTCTTCCAGCAAATGGGGCCTCTTTTAGAGCAGTAACTACTTTTGTCAACAACCAAAGCAGCTCACTGCTGTGAAAATAACATGGAGTAAAAAATCCAACCAACCAAATAAAAAAAAATATATTTGTTCCTCAAAACTGAAGTGGAAAGGAAAATATCTGGGGATACAATATTCAAAGAAATATGGTAATATGTCTTGACAAATAATGCTGTAAGCCTTGCTTGAAATATACTCCCAGTTTAATTTTTTTCAGGAAGGAAACCATTGTCGCCTCCTTTGACAATGAATCTTAGTTGAATGAGTCAGATGCCATCAAGTATTGATAGCTCTGTTGACTTAAGTAGCCAGTGGGAGAAAATGGGTTAAATACATTTTTTATCCCAAGGCAAAATGCTCCAGATACTGCATTTTCCCATAGTTCTGCACACATTAGTAATTTGTTGCCTGATTTTAGGCATAGTTAGGCTTATGATTAGAAGATGTTGTTGTTTAAATGAGAAGTCAAACTTAATACATGGAGCTCTGCTTCTATTTGGAGAACAGAAATGTCCCAGAAACCCATAAAATTAGGTGTTTGAAATTTGAACATTAATGTGTTAAATGACAAAAATAAGTTGTTTTCATGGATTCCAAGACAAAATTAGTACATTTGTGAAGAGGCTGTGAAGCTGGGTTAAAGTTAGGTGTCCTCCTTTATTCTAAGTGATCAGAACTGAATCAAGGGCCCCAAGGGCCAGCTAAACATCCCCTGTGTAGCCTTATTACAGCCATATCTTTTTGAAACAGAAAACATTTTCTGAAGAGTTGGTGCTGTTAGACTACTTAGAGGTACCCAAGCTATATAATCACTTAAATAATAAAGTAGCAAGTCAACATAGGTTTAATATATCTTATTCCATTGCAAATCCATAACACATCTTCCTGGGGAAACATCTTTTCTGATTTTATTAGTAATCTAACTTTAGTAGTGATATGTCCAAAACTTCTTTTCAACATCTATTGCCTTTTCTAGTGGCTAAGGATTTGATCATTACCAGAGGGTTAATATTTAATTTTTTGAAGCTCCATGTAATCTATATTTACAATTATACCCTCTGTAAGTCAGGAACAGTTAGAGAAGCATAGTAATTAGGAGATAATGGATAATGACAGATGAAAGATAGATAGATAGATAGATAGATAGATAGATAGATAGACAGATAGATGCTATAACCCTTGCTTGAAATAAACTTCTAGAGTTTAAATTTTTTTCAGGAAGGAAGCCATTGCAGCATCTTTTGACAATGAATCTTAGTTGAATGAGTCAGATGTCATTAAGTATTGATAGTTCTGTTGACATAAGTAGCCAGTGGGAGAAAAGGGGTTAAATATATTTCCTACATGAATGTGATTTTACCCTATTGACAAGTTCAAACTAGTTAAGCAGTTATATGTTCATCCAGTGCTAAAATATTGCAGAGGTGAAAACTACTTCTTCCTAATAGTTTATATCAAACACATCAGCCTTAGCCCTTTTTTGGCCTAACAACCTAATACCAGAAGGAAACAAAAGAGACCGGGCAGCAATTTTAATTACCTGCCCAAGTATCATCCTTATGTTCCCACAGAGCTTAAAGTCATGGTAATGGAGACAGAAATTTGCTAATAGAAAGAAGTCATTCCCACTTCTTTCCTTGGATTCTGAATGGATCCCAGCTACATGGCAGCAGTTCAACTTGGTAATGATGCCTTAGAGTGCACATCATATCTGAGAGCAGTTGGCAGCCATGTTGCCATGCTCCTAAGCACAACTCTACAATAAACCAACTGCTCAAAGATGCCGGAAAACATGGTAAGATCAGTAATTTTCATGAGCATGGGCATATTGCCACACTTTATTTACCATGAATGCCATCGATACTGTATGGAATGCCATTAGGGAAGTTATGGAACTCTGACGTTTACAGCTGGTAGTTTTGGGAGAAGTATTAGTGAAGACAAATGCATTTCTAGAGGGTGTCTGCTCATTTTGGTAAGAGATTAACTCTTCCCTTTCATGACAAAAGGGCTTTAATATACACATGAAGTAGTTAGGTGAGCTCTCTTCGGAATAGTGTTGTATCAGAAACTCAGTAGATCCATACTGGTCTCGGTACCACTTCTTTGCTATAAATGTACACTCAGCAGTAAGTCAGATCAGGCCCGGTAAGAGAAAGTCTATGATGCTGAAGCCACAGTTCACATCTATTTCTGCTGTCACATCTATTTCTGTTGCAAAATGAGCCCAGGAGGTATCAGGAAAGGCCAAGTTTCTGCACTCTATAAAGTCTTTGTCCATCAAGTCGAACATAAGCCCTGGCTCATGTATTGATATAGACTCACATAGAGTGTAATTGTTTTTACATTCATACAAAATGAACAACCAGAGGCAATGCTTGCAGTTCTATGTGCTGAGAGGGCTCTCTTCTACTAATAGTCCTGTAAAATTATTCCAAATAGGACCTTGATGGTTCAGGTGTACAAGCTTCTCTGATACAAGCCCAGGACTTTTCCTCTTCAGTCAATTGGTTATGCAAAATGTCCTATGAAGATATAGGTATGTGATGGGGAAGAGAAAGTAATGTTAGTGCTCAGACACCTGGGCCTCTTTTTCACACGGGTTACTTTTGCCTTTAAGACCTCCTTGAGCATAGCCTTGTATATATAATTTCTTATTTGATACTTGAAATACAAGTGTGTGCTTCCAAGTTTGTTTTTTTGGGGGTAGAGACTATGGTTAAGTCATGGTGGGTAGTTAGTATCATAGGATCCTTTGGCTCTAATCAGACGGTAAGTTTCTACTATAAACCTGTATATGTTCCAAACAAATAGATTCGTTCCAAATATACGCACTAGGACTGAGTTGTCATGAGAAGTTTAAATAGCATCATGATTCCTCATTGACCCTTCCTTCGATCAGATCTAGCCCTAGTGCCAGAGAAGTTCTAGCAGTCTAGATCTGGTGCAAAGCCTTCTGTTGTTCTGTACCTAACTTGTACCTGCTGGCTCTTACGATTATTCTTGGGTCTGAAAGGTACACCCAGATGTGGTTAATGTTTTTACGTATTTGAAGTTGTGTGATATACTTTTTATCTTGGGTGGGATAAGTTTCTATTCTCCAAGTCATTGCATCATTAGAAATTCCACCAGGGTAACAGTACACTAAATTTTTATGGGATTTATTTTGTACTCTCTGAAATGCAAGTATAGAGTACTATTCCTCATCTACATAGTTGCTACTTGTATTTTACCATGGCCGATAAATATTTATAATCAATGTGCTGGAAGATGATTTCTTAATGGGACCTGGCCTTCCCTTCTCTTAAGAAAGTATGTGAATTGGTTCAACTGCAAATGAGGAAGGGATTTGTGACTCTGTTTTGGTGATTCCAGCCTTCTCACTAGATCTAAAACCTGGTTATTGACTATGATCAAGGAAATCTTCAGTTGACTACCATGTTTTTTGTTTATTTTTGTTTATTTTAATTTTGTTTTGTTTTTCAGCTTTGGGAATATCAAAACAAACTGTAAAGAAACAAAAGTCATCAAGTCAGGTGATTCTAATCAGTCCATTGACTCCGATATCCATGACACAAACCACATTGTACCCTTTTTGGTATCTGAGATTAAGTGCTGATATTTGATCCACAATCCCATCATCCTCAAGGAATTTCAGTGTCACAGTTTTAAAAAAACATTGTAAGTATAACTTCTGATCTATATAAAAGAAATGTTGCTGGAAATCCCTTCACAAATTTAATTGTCACAACTTTGATAAAAATGGGATTCTTTCTCCTGCATCTCTTGAGATGCGTAAATCTTAAATAAGCCTAAACATGAGAAAACCAAATTAATATTCCAATCACTCTAACCTGACTCCAAGCCATCAATTTTTCAAACACACAGAACCAATACAAAGATATGCTAGTATCCCAAGACAGTTTCACAGCCTAATGTCAAGAAATTCTTATTTCTCAGAACCTACCCTATTTTCAGGACCAAAAATCCAGTCATATCCTGTTCTAATCAGGAGATAATCAGAGAAACAACTATTAAGTGATAGTGAGTTAGCTTTTGGTTCTATGACAAAAATCTAAAAAAAAATTTTTTTAAATGGGGAAGGATTTATTTGGCTCAGGATTTCAGAGATTTCTGTTTACTTTTGCTGGATTCAATGTTTTGGGCCTGTGGCCAAGCAAAATATCCTAACAATGGGAACATTTGCTACAGGGTGGCTAGGAGGGCAGGAGCAGGGCACAGGCAAAGGAAAGGGACTGAGCAAGTTAAGATTCCTCCCAGTCACCCATTTCCTCTAACTAGGTCTCACCTCCTACAGTTACAGCACCAGATTTAAAGATTTGAATTCATCAGCGGATCAAATCATTGATTAAATTAGAGCCCTCGTGGATCTAACCCTTTCTGGAAACTCCCTTGCAGATACAATCAGAGCTGTGTTTTACTAATCTCCTAGTCTTTCCTCAATATTATCTAATTGTCATTGAGGCTAACCTTCTTAGACAGACAGATACAAGGATTAGAGGGCATGAAATCAAGATGGCTGGAGTTAGTTAAGCAGTCTCTGACAGGCTTTGTTTGTTTCATTGGATGGCAAATTCTTAAGTCCACAGGGCAGATAGAATTGCAGAAAAGACAGATATAAAATGGAGAAGGACAACCATAAGTTAGACCTGACCAGAATGAGCTGGAAGCTACGGGGGTGAGGTCCACATGCATTTCTCATTGCCCTGTTTAGTAAAGTGTCTGGCAGAAACCAGAATCAGGGAAATTGACACAAACTTGCCCCCTGGAGTCAGTGAAGCAGAAGACATAGACTTATCTAGGAATAGTAGTAACAGTGTCAGGCTCAGCAACTTCTGCCTGCCAGCGCCCTGTATCAACATATCAGTGATGTGTGTGGACTACGAAAGTGACTGTAATTGTCAATGTGCCCTTCAGATAGATCTCCAATAATCTCCCCCCCCCTCGGGTTTACTGAAATATATGGGGAAGGAAATTCAGCCTAACCATTTTGAACATTTGAACATTCATCTGAGAAGTACTATTTCAGAAATTTTCTAAAGATTTATATATATGTATATAAATGTTGGTAAAATATAGAGATGTTATTTATGCTATACATAGACATAGATGTCAGAAAAAGGTACAATCCAAATATATATATATATATACATAGATATATATTTCTTCAGGAAAAAATATAAATATGCTACACACACACAGACACACACACATTTATGAGCCCTGAACTTTCATTCCTCTTTCCCTAGTCTCTTGAGTGGCTGATGGGTTTTGACAATCAATATGAATGAGTAGATATTAAACAGATCTGAATGATTGAGCGGACTGAAAAGTAAATGACAAATATCCCTAATAGAGGAAGAAAAGGCATAAGGGGCTACTGTGTATCAGTATAAAAGTAAATCTACTTTATCATATTATATTACATTGACTTCTAATTTCCTTTATTGATATCTTGTCTAAAATGATGCTGCATATTTATTCCCACAGATTCTTCTAAAGATTTTTCTCTCATAGAAAGGAGGTGGAGGTAAATGAGGTGATTCATCTAGTTAAAAATTCAGATTTTGATTTTGCCTCTTTCATCTATCTCTTGGAGATATTGCTGGAAACCTATTCCTTTATTTGCAAATACAGTAACAGGCTTAACTGTATACCATATAATCCTGCATTAATTAAACCTGCAAGTGTTGAGGAGAGTTATGTCAACATTTAAAAGTTGAATCAATCATGTTTATAGCTAAATAATAATTGAAAAGTAAATGAACAATAATTATGTCCAGACTATTATGTTTCTATATTAGTGTCTTTGATTTCCACTTCCATGGTCTATTATAAGATTGTATTTTTTTGTGCTACCCATATCTTCACAAAGTGACATCAGGATTAAATAACATTGTTTAGAAAGGTTGAATCTTTGATAGGAAGAACACACATAATAAATCATATCTCAATTATTAGTTTTCCACTTAAAAACAAATGCCTTCTCTGTTACATTTCCCATCTTCTACTTCACAAGAAACTTCTCTTTTTTATTCCAACTAATGTAATAATAACTACTGTTTATTGCTTAATATTCATATGTTAGTCGTTTGGGCTATTGAGTTAACCTCCCAAAACTTGGGAGTGAGAAACTCTACTCATCCAATCTTTACTTGGCATTGGAGCTATAATAGTGTTTTCAAGAACCACCTCCAAATTGTAGAAGGATGGACGATAAAGAACAGAAAAATAAAAATGTAGTTAAGTATAGTAAAATTAGGAGAAAATACAGAGCTCAGGGAGCCCACAACAGGGACACTTAACCAGTTTTGATGAGTCAGAGGAAGGTTTTGCAGAAGTGAGACCTGAGGGATATTTTGGACCTGGAGAAACATATGGTGAAAGATAAAAGAGAGGCATTCCACAGACAGAACATTTTTGAAGGAAGCAGGCACAGAGTGCAGATCAGGGTGGAATGAGTGGTGCAATGTGAAAATGGAAAGAAAAGCTCTAAATCGCAAAACCTTGTTGAAGTTACTCTTCTGTATCCTAGAAACCATCAAGAGCCACTGGAGACTGTTACACATAGGAGAGCCTTACCATGTTACAATTTGGAGAAAGTCATCCCCATGCCTTTGCAAAATATAATGGAAGAAAGAATAGTAACAACTAGATGAGTTTGTGCATCATGGCTGCTTAGAACAAGGTATTTGTCAACAGTCTTACAAAGAAACAAGAGACATTGAGGTGGTAGGTAGGCCAAGTTTTAGTGCACCAACCAGATGTCAGAGAGAGGTACAATATAAGATATTCCCACAATTCTCACTTGGGAAACTGGTTGAATTGTGGTCCTGGTCACTGAATGGAGCAACAAAGGAAAAGTCACATTTTTTTCCCTCAAAATATCCCTTTAGCAAGGGAGCGCTCCTCAGAAGAGAAAAGAATGACAAAGAAATGCATGAGGAAATACTCATCATCCCTGGCCATAAAGGAAACGCAAAGCAAAACAACTCTGAGACTCTATCGCACCCATTTTTAATTTGAGAAATAACAAATGTTGGAGGAGATGTGAGGGAAAAGGAACCCTATTGCACTGCTTATCAGAATGTAAACTAGTACAACGACTCTAGAAAGCAGTCTGAAGGTTCCTCAAAGAAGCTATGTATAGACCTTCCTTATGATCAAGCCATACCACTCCTAGACATCTACCAATCATGAGCCAGGTTATAATAAGGACATCTGCACAGCCATGTTCATTGCTGCACTATTCACAATAGCCAATACATGGAAACAGTCCAGAGGCCCTACAATACCCGAGTGGAACCAAAAAATGTGGTACCTACACACAATTGAATTTTACAAAGGCTATGTAAAATTTGCAGGGAAATGGATGAAACTAGAACAAATCATGTCAAGTAAGTTAAGCCAAGCTCAGAGAGACAAATGGTCCAGGTTCTCTCTGATACGAGAAAGCTAGATTTAAAATGTGCTGGGATATGACCAATTATACAGTATTCTAGATACTCACACACAGTGAGACTAAAGAAGATACTCTTAGGAAAATAATCACAAAGGTGCAGTGCCTAAGTGCCTCTTTATATTTATGTAAAATAATATACATACTGAAACTGACTCCTAAGATGTGAAAACAAAATACTTTCCCCCTTTCTTTTTTAGTTTTTTTTGTGTTTTGATGATTCTGTCTTCTTTTGTTTATATATGATGCCTTCAAGTATATATCTTCAGGATACATACTTGAGGGGAGAACACAGAACTCAAGGAAACAGGATGAAAATGTACAGCACTGGCACTCACTAGACATCGATGAAAGTGAACTACACAACTGGTGGATGGAGGTGGGGGATGAATTGGGAGAGTGAGGGAACAGAAGACACTGTATGAAAGGAATTGGACTCATTACCTGACTCATGCAAGTGTAATCCTTCTGTACATCACCTCTACCATAACAATAAAGTTTTTAAATATCCTTTCATTAGGAGTTACTGTATATGTGTTTGAGAAATGAACATATAGCAATGGAATAACACTCCAAGGTCAAATGTATGTGAAATGGTAGAGATAATGAGTACATGCCCTTGACTACTGAGGCCATGCAGGTAGTAGGAGCTGTGAGATGCTATCCAGATTCCCCCCACCCCCCACCCCCAATGCATAAGCTCATCTTCCACCCCTGCTGCAGTGGTTCTACCAGTGGACATACCTTCCTGGCAAATGGCTGACTACAAGGATTCTCACAGTTAGAACAGAAGTATCACCATCATTTGAGAAGTTGTTAGAAGACAAGATCTTTGGCTCCATCCAGGGCCTAACCCCAAACTCTGGCAACAGGATCAACAAAAATTCCACTAAGCTATTCTTGTCAAAGTTTAAGAACGACTAACCTGAGTTAAAAAAATACTACCTTGACAAAAGCCTTACTTCATCCTATACACTTTGTCTAACTTAGAGCAACCTGAAAGTATTACTGTTTTCTGTGGGGTGGGTAAGGCTATTTTAAAAATCTATATTGTAGACCAGCTTCTTTCTTGGCCTTATCATGTTTGCTTTCCTTTTGCTACAGGTATTTATCCTGCTTATTATTCTCCATTTCAGAATTTTTCTCTTTCAGGAACTCAACCAAAAGCAGCTGCTTAAAGGTGGGCAGAAGAGACAGGCACTAAACTGAGACATTGCAGCCTGGACACTTCACAGTCTTTTGTCAATGAAGGGCTAATTGTGGTACCAGTGGTAGTACATAGTGCTCTTGGGAATATGGTAAAACTGGTGGTGAAATTGTTCAGTGCATTGATAATAACTGGGGTGGGTTGGGTATAATTGAGAGGAAATATACTAGTGGATGTTTCAAAAACAGGACAGTTTTGAAGAAAATGAAACCATCTGGTTATTCATAATGAAAAATTATGCTTTGGACAAGGTTTAAGAAAAAGGCTGAAAAAAGGTAATCAGCCAATAAAACCTAAGGGTAAAAACATGAAGTTCTCTTTGACAGCACATGGATAGACTCATAGCTTAGAATTCAATGGCAAAGAATTTAGAAATGGTAGAACTTCTTGACCCAGTAAAATCTGTTTTGCATAGGTCAGGGCCTGGACTGGGAAAGAATGAGAACTTGAGGTATACAATGAATTGAAAATATGAAAGTTCCGGTTGTTAAACAACCCTTTATATTTACAGAGACATGACTTTTGTCCTTTGTAAGCGAGACTAGCACTTCTCCATTGCTTGAAGGTGACATTCCAGTCAACATATGATGAGATAATTGCACATTACCAAAAGATGTATCTTGGCCCCCAGAATAATACTTCATGTTAAAGTTACAACAAAACTTAGAATTAACAATAGACCTGACAAAGGAGGAAAAGAACACCAAAGGAGATGTCAGACATAGTCAGTTTCTAAAGGACCTATGGCACAGATGCCAAGGCTACTGGACCAAGAAGAACAGAAGAAGGTAAACAAGGAAGCCTAAGTTGATATGAAATCATTGTTCAGGGCACAAGATATAATAACATGGAAAGATATTGTGGGAAAAATGTTAGCAATCTTGGAAGAAGTAGGGACTCAAAGGAGTGAGCAGGCATGAGTGAATACATTCTGAAAAGCCGAGGAACCTGCCAAATGCCTATGTACCAAGGAACAAAGAACAGAGCCATCAGCATCCTGGAAAACTTCAGAGACAGTTCTCCCCACAAGCCAAGGCTGCAGAGATTATCACAGAGCAAGGCTTCTGGATGCTGTCCCTGAGCCTCTTTTGCTCAAAGCTACTGTACTACCAGTTGAGCCATAACTCTATTTCTGTCTCGTTTTTTTCAGGGGGGAGGGTGGGAGTGGGGTAGAGTTGGGGTAATTTATTGGAGGTAAGAATCTCATGAACTTTCCTGCTCAGGCTAGCTTTGAATCATAATCCTCTGGTCTCAGCTTCCTCAATGGCTAGGATTACTGCTTGAATAGTACAACATTTATATACTAGTGATAGCCATTGGAATGAGCATAAGCACTGCCCTTGTTTCAGGGTCCCAGCCCTATCATAAAGATTCAATTCTTGTCAAAGCATTAAACAAGACCCCTTGTGGTTTTTGTGGAATATAAATTGTTTAGCATTTTGGTAGTCTGAAAAATCTTGGTTTATTAAGCCCACTGTAAAGATCTGAAGGTCACACTTAATGATTGATTATTATGACATGTCAGGATGAATGAATTCATCTCCCCTTAAAGCCATATAATATTCTGTATTTAGGATATTTATTTGAAAAAATATTATACCAGAGTGATGTCATGGTGCTGACATTGGGGGAAAGCAGGATACAAAGGGTCAGGTGACCTAACCAAAAGATATGCTTCTTCAATTATGATTTACATTGAGAATATCAAATATGTAAGTAATATTTCATATTTCAAGTAAAGAAACTTTATTTGTAAACCATTAATTTATATTGGAGCATCCCACTGAATCTAAAAATACACTTAAAATTCCAATAAAATATCTCCTTAAACCATTTCATCTTTTTCCCTATTATTGAAAAACCATTGTAGGTAAGGAAAACACATTTTCATATTTTTTTCCAAATCAAACAAACCCCAGCCAAATATTCCCCAAAGTGTAAAACAGCAAAGGAAAAGATTCCATGTTGTTTTCTGAAATTTCAGCCTAATTTCTTGCAGTTGCTTAAATACTAATTACCTGTGATCTTCTCTTTTAAAACATGCTGAATCTGCTTAAGCTTTAAAAAAACAAATAAAAGCTAAACAGTCACTTAGCCTCACCATGTAAGGTGCAATTCCAACATGGAGGAAGAAACAAGTGACATAATACTTTAGGATTGTTATTGCTATGCTTTCCTAAGCGGTCACACTGTGTAGCTATTTAGATAATGTATATATGCATATATATGCATATAGATTAAATACATACATATACACTTTATATTCACCTATCCTGACTCAAACAGGAAGTCTTTTTTATAGATTTTTTATTGTAATTAATAGAAGCGTTACATTATATTTGCCAGATAGAAGGTGCAGTTCTTCACAAACATTGATAACCCTTCTCATGTTTTTGTT
The DNA here is from genome assembly GCF_031878675.1 of Megascapheus bottae. Lineage (NCBI taxonomy): Eukaryota > Metazoa > Chordata > Mammalia > Rodentia > Geomyidae > Megascapheus > Megascapheus bottae. The sequence goes on from NC_143514.1 coordinate 17,069,656, forward strand.
CCCATTTCTCTCCCCCACCCCCCAATCTTGTTTTCCCCCTTCTCTATCCTATTTCAAATAAACAAATAGACCTATATACAATGTACCAGATAACAAGGTAAGATACTATAACAATATGAGATATCCAAGGGACAACAAAAGAGATGAGAAATAACATAGTACATTAAGAACAACAATAACACATTATATGGTTCTTGTTTCTATATCTTGGAGGTCTTTTCATTTGGTCTCATCCTATATGGCCTTATGTATCTAGGTTTTGCCCTATTTCTAAAAGTGTCTTGAATGAATAAGTGAATAAGTCATAATAGTAGATCTTCTGCAAGAGACAAAAGCAAAGCACAAACCAATTAAAAGCACTGACTGCTGTTTATTGTCATGGGAAAATTTTAAAAGGTTTAGAATAAGCATTGTATCCTTAATGAGAAAATCATAATTTTTGTTGTTGTTTTTCAAAATATGGACAGTAGAGTAGGAAATCTTCAAAACTATGTACAGTTAGAAATAACTGTAGGGGGCTGAGAGTTTGGCCTAGTGGTAGAGTGCTTGCTTAGCATGCATGAAGACCCAGGCTCAATTCCTCAGCACCACATACAGAGAAAAAAAAAGCCAGAAGTGGTGCTGAGGCTCAAGTGGTAGAGCTCTAGCCTTGAGAAAGCCCAAGGACAGTGCCCAGGCCCTGAGCTCAAGCCCAGGACTGGCAAAAAAAGAAAAAAAGAAAAAAAGAAATAACTGTAGGATCCAATACAAATAAGATTTCTCTAAAAAGCCTACGGTAGTAGTTTATTTCAACTTGAATTGTGTTTCCTCATTGGAACTTACTATATGTTTCTTTTTATCTGTACATAAAGACTATGAAAGTGACTATCTCCACAATGAAATTCTATGCTACCATCAGAAAGTATGACATCATTCCATTTGTAAGGAAATGGAGAGACTTGGGAAAAATCTTATTAAGTGAAGTAAGCCAGACCCAAAGAACATAGGCACAATGGTTTCCCTCATTTGTAATAATTAGTACACATCTAGGATTCTCCTAGTAAAGGATTACAATATCTCAATACCTAGGTACATGAGGTCATGTAGGATGAGACTAAATAAAGGGATCTCTAAGATATAGAAACAAGAGCTTTATCTTGTGTGATTGTTGTTCTTAATGTACGTTATCTTTCTTCTCTTTTTTGCCCTTTGGTTATTCTCATATTGTTACTGTATCTGACTTTGTTCCCTGGAATGTTGTATATAAGTTTATTTGTTTATTTGAAATAGGAAAGGAAAGGGGGGAAATAAGATGATCTGGAGGGGGTGGGGAAAGATAAGGGGGATAAAACCATAAGAAAGGGTATCAATGTGTGTGAAGTAATGCACCTACTACCTGGTGAATGTAACTGTAACCCCTCTATATATTACCCCAACAATAAAAAATATTTTTTTTAAAAAATAGGAGCACTGAGGGGCCAGGAGTTTGGCCTGGTGATAAGAGTGCTTGTCAAAGGTGCACAAAGACCTGGGTTCAAATCCTTGGTACCACAGACATAGAAAAAGTCAGAAGTGGTGGTATGGCTCAAGTGATAGAGCAGTAACCTTGAGAAAGCCCAAGGACAGTGCTCAGGCCCTGAGTTAAAGCCTTGGGAATGGAGAAAAAAAAAGGAACATAGAAGAGCTGCCAAGATAAGTTCAAAGCAGAAATTCCCTGATAGACAGAAAAAAAGTAACTATCTCATAAATCAAGGAACGGTTAATAGACAACAAATACAGACATATAACATTTGTACATGCTAAACAGGTACTAGCTACTATTATTTGGTCAGATGTTGTTAAGTACATTATTTTGGCAGATGGAGAGTTGTAGTCCTGTTGATATACTAATGCTGCTAAGTTTTAGGCAAAACAAAATTTATTTTACCAGAATTGAAATTTAATTCACTTCTTTCTTTTGAAAGTAGATCAAGAGTCAAGGTTCCATATTTATTTTCTTTCTTATAAGGGGGAGAAAGGGGCAAAGTACTACGAGGTCATCTTGATGAGCTAGACAGGTGCTAGAGCTTTCCTTTCCTTTCAGACCATGTTTAGAATTTCGTTTCTAACCACAGAACAGTGGCAAGCTATGAATGCTTTTAAGGACAGAATGACACATAATTAGGACTGTTTCATAAAGATCATTCAGTCTGACATATAAAGAATGGATTGGTGGAGGGAGAGGAGTGTGGGAACACGTGAATCTGTGAGATACATCTAGGAGATGCTCGCAGTGATCTGTTGAAAGATAATTGTTTGTATGAATCGGGTTGTAATACAAACAGAGAGCAAGAGAGAGAGAGAGCACGCATGAGGTTTTCTTTCACAAGAAAGAATTCAGATCCAGGCTGTTGTGTTTTAACAGCTCTGATTCTATTTCCACATTTGTAAGGTGTAGAAATTATACTTGCCATTCTCAACTGCTGTGAAGATGAAAGAAAACTTGGACACAGAGAGGTAGCAAGTCCCTCAGATGGCAAGTGATGATGCCAGGATTAAAACCCAACTTGTCTCACCCTTACCATTTCTCCATGGGGGAGCTGCCAGGAGACTTAAACAGGACAAAGATGTTTATAAAATGCTTAAAATTACATACATTGAAACATTGGTCACATTAAATGTTGTAGTGGCTGTGGAGGTTAGACGGAAACAAACAAAAAAGCCAGGCTCCCGGGATCAAACCTGCAATCCTGACTACTTAGGAAGCTGAGACCTGAGGATCATGGTTCAAGCCAGCCTGGGAAGGAAAGTCCATGAGACTCATATCACCAGTAAACTACCATAAAGCAGAAGTGGAGCTGTGTCTCCAGAGCATTTGCTTTGAGCAAAAGAAATGTGGGGACAGAACCCAGGGCGCTGTATTCAAGTCCCAATACTGGCACTATAATAAAATAAAACCCTGTGATTACCTTCCTTTTTTTGAACATCTGGGAAAACAAACAGAGTTAGGTTATATCGTACTTAAAATGGAGTTCAGGCCAGTCCCTGTTAATACCTAGGTATCCAGGGTAGCCAAGGATCTCAGTCAATTGGAAAAAGGAGAGTTTAAAAGTTTAGTTTACAGTCAATTATTTGACAGGATCATAATAAACTAAACAAAGCCAATAACCATGGAAGCTCAGTACAAATATAGGAACTCAGAGAGATCATAGACTTCAAACATTTGTGAATGGTAAGAATCTTCATAGCAGAAGCAACACAAGAAGATCACAGGGAGAATGCACTGCTGCCTTTTCTACCTTTTCTTTAGCTCATGCTCTCTCTAAATGAGCCTTCTTTTTTTTTTAAAGCACCAGGTGTTAAAGAGTGCTTAATTAGGTCAAAACTTGGGAGAAAGCTAGGAAGAACTGAGGTAAGCTGCCAATAAATCAAGTTAACCCACAAGCTATTCTGTAGATTTTTTTTTTGCCCTTGCACAAAGTATACATCCCAAACATATTTGCGTAGCTGATTAATTGCAAAATCTGGAAGAGATGTAAGGAGTTCCACAATTCCATTTCCAGGGGAGAGTTGAGTCATTTGTCCTTGCTAGGAGTTCATAATGCATATAACACTGGCAGAAAAGTCATGTGCATGAAAACCATGGATGCAATGGTAGCAATATAAAACCTGGAATCAAAATGGTGAGTTTCACATTTACAAAAAAAAGCCCCATAAAGTGATTCAGCTAAAGTATATCATAAACAGTACTTTTTATAAAAAGTACAATGAAGTGGAGTAAGCTATGTTTTTATAGAATATCTGCCACAGTAACTATAATCTAAACACTTCTGTCACTGTACCTGAATGCCCATGCTAACATGAATCTGCTTATGTAGCTTATTGGGTAATTGAGGGAATGGTCTCTGTATTTCATTTAAATACCATTAATTCTCAGCCACATCCAATATGGCTATATCATGAATTAAAGCAAAGTGCACATTTGAAGGTTTTACAAAAGCATGGACTCAGTAATAGGGAGGACAAAACAGTCCCCTATGGGAGGGCAATAAATAGAAAAAATCAATCCCAACCAATGAAACATTTGGGGGGATTCACCCCAAAAGAGACTTACTAATTCTATCCAGGGTAAACATACCTATTAGATTAAAGCAGTGTTTGGGTATTGCAGACAATCTTTGACACAATCAAACAAGGCTTCCCCAGAGCCCACCTGGCTATTCAAGAAAGAAAAAAGAATAAATTCATATGATACCAGAGAAAGCAAGGAACTCTGTTATTATCATTCTTTTCTTTTAAATCAGTCTGCGTCTCCCATCTTTGAACTTAAAATGTGACAAAAATCTAAGTGGTAAAGATGGCTGTGTTGATTGCCTAGCCAACCCAAGAACACTAAAATGGAGTTAAACTAATAATCTTCAGTGCTCCTGAATCCTTCAGCTGTGGCTTGGCTGTCACTGTGTCTCCTGTGGGGTTCAATTGTACTTGTTGAATCTTTTTCTTCTTTCAACTCAGCATGGATTCTGAATTGTTTCATTTGTGCTCAGTTGTATAGTCAGAATTTTGAAAAATAAGTTGATAAGAGTATTTAGATGTTAAGGAGCAGTTTAGCAAAAAATATGATACTTACAGAAGATGAGATATACTTAATGCCTCACTCCTCTCACCATTTATATGTATTTGCTCTTTGTGTTTCTTCCTCACATAAAAGAAGCTACCATTCTAAATTAAGCACAGGGTGAACTTTTTGGTGGGGGGGGTGGAGAGGAAAAGAAGACATATTAAGCCTTTAAAAAGCTTAGTAGGATTTATAGTTGCATATCAAGAGTAAAGAGGATGGAATTATAGGATTTGTGGGCATAAGGAGTCTTAAGAGGACCACCATCTCCTAGTATTTTGTGGGAGGAATAAAGAGGCTCATTTTAGGTCAAGAATCAGCATTCTATACAGGGAAAGAGCAGAGCTTTGTATTCCAACAAAACTGGATTCACAAGCAGGTAACTCAGTAACAGGAATACCTCGGCTCTTCAGTTGCAAAGGGCACAGGAAGGGCTACTACTCTGGGTGCTTGTGAGGATGAGATTAAATGCCACTAGTTGCCTAACATGTGATGAGGTACATAACTGGAACTCACTATCTCCTTTGACTTCCATTCCTAACCACTGTGCAATGGAAATGGTTTTATGAATTTCCAGATTCACACTTCCTTAACAATTAAACAGGCTGATCTCCTCAAAGACAGGTCCAGCACAGAAACACAAGATTTTCAGATGCTGAAGTACTTGACACACACCCTACCCTGTGCTTCAAATCATCTCTTCATTACTTCTAATTGCTAATGCAGTGCCAATGCTATATAAATACTTGTTATAGCCAGGTGCTGGTGGCTCATGCCTGTAATCCTAGCTACTCAGAAAGCTGAGCCCTAAGGCTTATGGTTCAAAGTTAGCCTAGACAGTAAAGTTTATAAGACTCTCTAGCCACACACACAAAAAAAAAAAATAGAAGTGGAGCTATGGCTAAAGTGATAGAGCATTAGCCTTGTCCACAATATTTTAGGGAGAATGAGCTATCCTAGCGTTCAAGTCTCAGGAATTGCGCACACACACACACACACACACACACACACACACACACACACCTCAGTTGTTATATAGATTTTTTTTTTTAGAAAATAAGACAAAGAAACCCAGCCCATATCTACCTATCTCCGTGTGTATGTGGGTGTACATACAGTACAGATGAACAGTTTATTTTTTTTCCGAGTAATGTTTGGTCTGCAGCTGGTTAACTCTGTGAAGGGCCAGCAGGAATTGAAAGAACATGAGTTCATTGGGTTCCAGGAATGAGGCCAGCATCCCTCGATACCAACAAAATATAACCTCACAACCAAAGGTCCGAGTGTTCATCCTCTCACAGTCATTCTAACAGAGCACTTTCAGAGTGGGAAGGGGAAGCATTTAGTGAGCTCCAACCAGAATTTCACTGGTGAAATAGGTGTTATAACTCCTGTTTACACATAGGGGCTCAGAGAAGTCAAGCATGTAACCCAGGGGAAAGGGGGTGGTGGTGTTACCGAATTGAATGCCAAGCAGATCTACCTTAAAATCCAGGCTACTTGTTCAGCTATGGCTTCCTCCCTTATCTCTTTCTCTATATTTTCACATTTTTCATTAATGATGTTTATCAATTGCATTTGTACAGCACTTGGAAGACTCTCCTCTAGGTTTGCCAGTGACTGTTCCATTGGCTGTTTCCATTGGGTGGGGGAGGTGGGAGGTGTTGTTTCTTGATTTGACATTTTTCTTGAGTTTCTTGTTCTGCCCATTTGAAAATGGGAGCAAGATTAATACTAAACACGATTATAGTTTTTCAGATATGTCCAACCTAGACCTCTGTAGCTGGCAGACTCTAGATGTTCACAAGTTTTGATTGGTGTTATCACTCCTTCTTTTTGTGCAGTTACGGACTAGTCTAATTATTCACTGATAAGCGATTTATATCCAAAACAATAAGCCTCTCAATCCAATCTCTATTGTCTTTAAGTCCCTCTGAGCCTAGAGAATGATTAAACACCTAGATATACAATGTTACTCAACAGCCATCAAGTGTAGATCCATGCAGTATAAGGGTTGAAAGAGGAGCAGAGGTCCAGAGACAGAGAAATAGAATGAGAGAGGTCAGGGGGTAAGTAGATAGAGTATTTGAGTACAATGTTTGGAAAGTATTAGAATAAGACTTATGTGTTGCTGCACGACTAGCTCTTAGCCCAACCAGTGGCCTCACAGTGGACCATGGGATGGATCTGCAAACTTCCTTCTGAGCGTGGTTGGAGGACGTTTTCCTGGGCTGCTTCCAGGGGCGGCCCCAAGCCAAGGGTCTGGGGATTGAGAGTTTCAGGAGCTCTCAGCAAGACCAGCAGGAGGCCCCTCTGTTCCCAGGGGCGGGGCCCAGCTGGGGACTTGGGCTCCAAGGGCAGAGCTGCGCCTTTTCGGTTCTCAGAAGGGGAGCTTGGCTGCTGGTCGGTGCTTCAGATCCCTGCTGTGTTTCCACTGCTTTGTCAGAGTCATCAACAGGAGCAAGGACAAAAATCACATGATTGTCTCAATAGCCTCAGAAAAGGCATTTGACAAGATCCAACACCCCTTTATGTTAAAAGCTCTGGAGAAACTAGGAATCCATGGAACATTCCTCAATGTAATAAAGGCTGTGTATGAGAAACCTACTGCTAGTATTACACTTAATGGTGAAAATCTAAAGCCATTCCCTCTAAAATCAGGAATGAGACAAGGATGCCCACTCTCTCCACTCCTCTTTAACATAGTACTAGAATTCCTAGCCAGTGCAATAAGGCAAGAAGCAAGCATAAAGGGGATCCAAGTAGGGAAAGAGGAAATAAAACTATCCCTCTTTGCAGATGACATGATTCTGTATTTAAAGAATCCTATAGACTCTACTCCCAAGCTCCTTGAGCTGATTCAAAGCTTTGGAAGAGTAGCAGGCTATAAAATCAACCCTCAAAAATCAACTGCCTTCCTTTATGCCAACAGTGAGAGGAACGAGGCAATAATCAGAAAAGAAACTCCTTTCACAATAGCCTCAAAGAAAATAAAGTACCTAGGAATTAGCTTAACTAAGAATGTAAAGGACCTTTTTGATGAAAACTTTAAAACCCTAAAAAAGGAAATTAAAGCAGAACTAAGGAAATGGAAAAACCTCCCATGCTCCTGGATTGGAAGAATCAACATTGTGAAAATGACAATCTTGCCAAGAGCTATCTACAAATTCAATGCAATACCCATCAACATCCCAATGTCATTCTTTAAAGAAATAGAAGAGGCAACCCAAAATTTCATATGGAATAATAAAAGACCCCGTATAGCAAAAACACTTCTTAGAAGAAAGAACAGCGCTGGAGGAATTTCAATTCCAAACTTTAGACTCTATTACAGAGCTATAATTCTCAAAACAGCTTGGTACTGGCACAGGAACAGGCCTGAAGACCAATGGAATAGAACTGATGACCCAGATATTAAACCACAGACCTATGGCCACCTAATCTTTGACAAGGGAGCCAAAAAAATAGAATGGAAGAAAGACAGCCTCTTCAACAAGTTGTGCTGGCAGAACTGGTTAAGCACCTGCAGAAAACTAAAGCTGGATCCTTCTTTGTCACCTTGTACTAGAATTAACTCCAAATGGATCAAAGACCTGGAGGTAAAAGCTGACACACTGAAAACTCTACAGGAAGGAATAGGAGATACACTAGGCCTCCTTGGCACAGGTCGAAACTTTCTTAATAAAGACCAAGAATCACAACAAATCAGAGAAAGGCTGGATAAGTGGGACTGCATTAAACTGCAGAGCTTTTGTATGGCAAAGGACATAGCTAGTAAACTAATCAGGAAGCCTACAGAGTGGGAGAAGATCTTCACCAACCAAACAACGGACAAAGGCCTCATATCTAAAATATATCAACAACTCAAAAAATTGAATCACTCCCAAACTAACCTCCAAAGTAACAACCATCCCATTAAAAAATGGGCCAAAGACTTAAAGAGAGTCTTCTCTGAAGAAGAAACAAAAATGGCCTATAGACACATGAAGAAATGCTCAACATCTCTGGTCATAAAAGAAATGCAAATCGAAACAACTCTAAGATTCCACCTCACTCCAGCTAGAATGGCCAAGATCAGGAAAACGAATGACAACAGATGCTGGAGGGGATGTGGCCAGGAGGGATCACTACTACACTGTTGGTGGGAGTGCAAACTCGTTCAACCACTATGGAAAGCAGTGTGGCAGTGCCTCAAAAGGCTAAACATAGAACTCCCCTATGACCCAGCAATTCCACTACTTGGTATTTACCCAACCACCCAGAAACAAGGACATACTAAACCCACTAGCACAACAATGTTCATTGCAGCACTATTCACCATAGCAAAGATATGGAACCAACCTAGATGTCCCTCAGTTGATGAGTGGATCAACAAGTTGTGGTATTTGTACACAATGGAATTCTATGCTGCTGTCAGAAAGAATGACATCGCCCCATTTGTTAGGAAATGGAAAGACTTAGAAAAAATCATATTAAGTGAAGTAAGCCAGACTCAAAGGAACTTAGGCTCAATGGTTTCCCTCATTCGTCATAATCAGTAGAAACCTTGGGCTCTACTAGCAGAGATTTGCAATAGAGCAAAATCTTGATACATAAGGCCATATAATGTGAAGCTAATTGAAAGGACCTCCAGGATAGTGAAACAAAAGCTATATAATGAATGATTTTTGTCCTTAATGTACTATGTTGTCTCTCATCTCCTTTGCTGTCCCTTGGTTATCTCATATTGGTATAGTATCTCACTTTGTTATCTGATATATTGAACTTATTTGTATTTGGATATTTGAAATTTGATAGGGAAGGGGGAAAAACCAAGACGGGTGGGGGGTGTGGGGGGGGAGGGAAACGGGTTCGAAGACATGTGAAAGGGTATCAATGTATGTGAATTAATGCACCTTCTATCTGGCAAATATCATGTAACCCTTTTACTAATTACAATAAAAAAATAAAATTAAAAAAAAAAATCCAGGCTACTTCTTTGCCCTCACAGCCTTCTAGATTGCTTCATTTAACACATACTGGTTAAGCTTGAAGTTACAAAAGGTTGGATTGTAGTAATCTAATTATAAGTTTGGGTGCGCTGTGGATAAAGACATAAAGCTGTATTATTGTACAATATAATCACATAAAGAAAGTCAAATTGTTAAGCCAGTAAGCAATACTATAAAAATGCATCTTATTATTACTTTTCATTAGCAAAGGTTTGTGTGTGTGTGTGTGTGTGTGTGTGTGTGTGTGTGTGTGTGTGTGTGTGTCTGTGTCTGTGTGTGCGTGTGTGTGTGCACACCTGCAAGTAATGGGGCTTGACCTCAGTCTGGGTGTTGTTTTTAGCTTTATTTGTTCAAGACTGGCACTCTACCACTTGAGCCACATCTCCGCTTTCAACTTGCAGCTGGTTAATTAAAGTTAAGAGTCTTAAGCTTTGCCACCAAGGCTGGCTTTGAACTGTGAACCTCAGATCTCAGCCTCCTGAGTAATAAGGATTACAGGCATGAGTCATCAGCATCTGGCTAGGAAATACTTTTTGTTCAGATATTTAATTCCAGTGGTAAAGAATCTATAATATGTTTAAATATATTACTTCCCTTTTACTTCTTTATCATAGAAGGCAAAATAAGTGTCTTTTTAGAAATATACAACGTTCAAGATAGAAAAAATAATATGAAAGGGTATCAATGTATGGGAATTAATGCACCATCTATCTGGCAAATATCATGTAACCCTTCTATTAATTACAATAAAAAATATGAAAAAAAGAACTTGGGAAAATGAAAGAACAACCTGAGTTATGTATGTGGAAAGGTCCAAATTGTAGAGTCAATCCCAAATTTAAGAACAAATAAGTACTTTTTAGAAATAATGTCATTGCTAATAATGGATAAATGATTTGTAATTCAGAGAAATGATGACTACTGTTTGACAGTGATGTATTCAAATTTTCTGCTCATATCAGAGAAGCTCTAATCTTCAAGGTACACTCTGTCAAGACCTAGAATAATCTCATATTTGGGCACAGCAGTCTAGGACTACTTTCTGTATTTTGTTTGCTTACTTTTTTCTTTTCGACAGGAACACAGAGTTGTTAATCAGGTCCTGCAGTACTCCACATCTGGGTCATACGTCATGATTTTTTTTAAAAAAAGCTCCTGCTTTTATGTCTGCACTTAAAGGGAAGGAGCGAAAAAAAGAAAACAAAACCGAATCCTTCCCCTTAAGGATATTTTTCTGGAATTTTTATGTGCTGTTTAAATGAGGCTAGGAATTGGTTTCCACTAAAGTTCTATCACTACACCGAAAAGGAAGAGCAGGTAATAAGGACAACTACGATGAAGGGAGGCAGAACCCACTACACAGCATGGAGCTTAATGGAGCTATTTGAAAATTACCCTGTCAGAAGCTATTTCAAATAGTAAAAATCTCACGAATGTTATAAGATGTACTCATTGATACTGCGCAGGCAGTACTTTGGACAGGCACAATTGGAGAAGTGTGATAAGGAGAGGCAAGGCCAGAGCACAAACGACCCTGATGGTTCCTTGTAAAAGAGCCATGCCATCAACCTCTAACTTAGTTTCTCTGGAAACTGTTCCAACTCATGAGCTGCACAGCTCTCTGAGGACTTCTCAGATAAGATTGCCATCTACTTTTTCATTGTTTGTGTGTGTATGAGTATACACGCATGCATGCCCGGAGCTTGAACTCAGGACCTCTATCTTTCATGTGGCTTTGTTATCCAAGGCTGGCACTCTACTAACTTGAGATACACCTCTCCTTGCAGGTATTTTACTTGGAGATAAGAAACTCATATACTTTCCTGCCCAAGCTGGCTTTGAAAGGCAATTTCCAGGTTTCCATCTCCTACATAGCTAGAATTACAGATATAAAACACTAGCACAGAGATATATCTATATCTATAGTATATACTTATTAGGTTAGTTTTTTTCTTTAAAAGCCCAAACTGTGCATGCAATGATTTATCCAGTATATTCCCTCAGTGGTTTACTTGAAATTCTCATATGAAGTCATGTTTTTGTTAATAGCAGAAGCCATTAACCTTAAGCCTTCTAATAATCACCTGCACTTTTCCCAACTCTGATTCTATAAAAAAAAAATTACATTCAGGGGCCAGGAGTTTAGCCTAGTGGTAGAATGCTTGCCTGGGTTCGATTCCTCAGTACCACATACATAGAAAATGCCAAAAGTGGTGCTGTGCCTTAAGTGGTAGAGCTCTACCCTTGAGAAAGCCCAAGGACAGCTCTCAGGCCCTGAGTTCAAGCCCCAGGACTGGAAAAAAAAAAAGTAAATTCAACCCTATTGTGGGTGAGTCATGCCTGTAATGTAACTACTCAGGAGGCTGAGAGCTGAGGAAAGAAGGAAAATTCTTGGGACTCTTATCTTCAATAAATTCCCTCCCACCCCCCCAAACAAAAAAAGCTGGAAATGGAGCTGTGGTTCCCACCGTAACCTTGAGCCAAAGAAGCTCAAGTGCAGTGCACAAGTGCACAGGCCCTAGGTTTAAGTTCCAAGACCATAAATAAATAGATAGATAGATAGATAGATAGATAGATAGATAGATAGATAGATAGATAGATAATAAAATAAAAACCCACCTGATTCTGAAATGAAAATTTAGATCACTGTAAATATTTTTTCATGATGATATTGATAAAAAGCTAACCTATCAACACTTAACATAATGCAGTTCAATAGCATCAAATAACTTTCTTACATCTGTAAGAAAGTCGTCAATTTTTACTACAGGTTGATGTGGTAACTACACTGTACTGTTTAATGTTAAAAACACACGTTCACTGCTAACCTTGACTGGTTTGCTCTGGTCCAAAAACCACAACTCATGGGAGCTGACCAAGTGTCAAGATTCCACAGCTATGAATTAGAATGTGAGTTTAGGAAGATCAGCTCAGGGCGGGGTGGGGGTTGGCGGGTGTGAGGGAAGGCACACACTTAAAGTCAAGCTTCTGTATCACAGGGCTCACAACCCGTGCACTGTTTATTTATTACATGACACCATTTCTGCACTTGAATTCAGATCCACCACAACTGGGTCAATTTTCTTTGAAAGTTATATATCTGAGGGGTCATTGTTTTGTGGAAAGCAAAGCTTACAAGGTCACTGAGGGGATATTTTGCTGGTTCTCATATATGTATATATCAAGCACGTGAAACGAAAGGAAGAGAGGAAAGTGAGACAAATTTGAAATCATGATAGATATGCAATAGTGCAACAGTAAATGCATATTTTTTAAAAACCGTTGCAAATTATTTCTGCACATGAAGGTGTACTATATGTATATAGGGGCGTGTCAAATGGACCCTCTTCGTACAATTAATTGATTCCACAAAAAGGGATTGTCAATAAATGGGCATGTGTTGGGGGCGGGGCGGTGTATCTGGTACTAAAGCTTGAACTCAGGACCATGGTGCTGTCTCATAGAGGGAATATCTACCAGGTAAGACATAATTTACTTCCAGCTTTTGGCTGCTTAGTTGGAGAAAAGATCATCACAGACTTTCAAGCCAAGGCTAGTCTTCCATCTTCCACTTGACATTTTTTGCTGGTTAATTGCAAATAAAAGATGCATAAACTGCCTGGGCTGGCTTTGAGCCACAATCCTTAGATCTCAGCCTCCTGAATAGTTAGTTAGATTTACAGACCTGAGCACACAACATCTAGTAAATGAGTTTTTTTCTTTTTCTTTTCTTTCTTCTTTTTTTTTTTTTCTTATGTTGGTCATGAGGCTTGAGCTCAAGGCCTGGACACTGACCCTGAACTTCTGTGCTCAAGAGCAGCACTCTACCACATTGATCTTTAGTGCCACTTTGGCTTTCCTCATGGTTAATTGGAGATAAAGGTCTCATAGAGTTTGCTACCTGGGACAGCTTGGAATGGCGATCCTCAGATCTCGTTCTCCTGAGTCGCTAAGATTATAAGCCTGAGCCACCAGTGCCAAGCAAGTTCTTTTTCTTTGATGCCAACTGATGTTCAATAACTTGAGCCATACTTCCACTATCAAAGCATTGTGATACCTACAAACATGTGTAATGAAACTGGTAATCTATCCATGTTTCCTTGGTTTGAATTTAGTATTTTAGTATGAAAAGAGAAATGTAGTTTATAAATCATAGAAACATGACACCCTACATGAAAATATAAGATTTCCCTTATGTTGCAAGAATTTCTTGAATATCCTATTCCCTTCCAAAATATGCTCAGTATAACTAATTGAAGTCATGAAATAAAATGAATTTTTTATGTAACAGTTTTCCTCTGTGTTTTTATCCACTGCAAGGATGTTATAAAAGTGTTATTCCAATATATCATATTCTTTGTTGAAGATTCCCAGGAACATTTTAATCTGTAGTCTTACCATTACTCTTCTTTCATCACCTGCTTTCTTCCTATCTCTTAACATTTCTTTTTCTTCAGGATGCATAAGTTGTACAAGAAAAAGGTTTTCATTGTTCTGCTTTTCTCTTTTAATTGCTTGCATTTATATTTATTTGTGCTGGTATTAGGGTTTCAATTCCAGGCTAGGAAACTATCATTAAGTTTCTCTCCCAAGGCTAGTACTCTACCAGCAGTTGAGCTGTAATTCCACCACTGGCTTTATGGAGGTTATTTGGAGATAAGACTCACAGCCTTTATTGTTCAGGCTGACTAAAGATTGTGATTAGCAAATCTCAGCCTCCTGAAGTAGCTAGGGTTACAGTTATGAAACACTGGCGGTTCTATAAGTATCTATCTATCTATCTATCTATCTATTTATCTATCTATCTATCTGTTTATCTACCCATCTTCTATTGCCTAAAATAATGTTAAAATGTAGATAAACACCGCTATGTATAGATATGTTTAGATAAGTAAGTAGATATATAGATTTATGTCAAATGACATAAATATTATCAGTTAACTTACATTGGTACATGGTCATGATGGTGTGTATTTTATACTTTACTTTCTACTCTGTCTTCTTGTTGCTGTTTTTTTAGGATAGACCTTTTACTTATCTTGTAAATGGCCTAAAAAGTGCTTTATGGGTGTACTATTAAAACAAATTGAAAACCAAAACAAAACAAAGAGAGGAAAAAAGAAAAGAGCACCTCAGAAAAGTAAAAAATGTATTCATCATGTAAAGTCAATAACATGCTAATAAAAATGATGTAATAATAGCTCCTATCAAGGTTTACAAACATGTTCTCCACACATCATATGTAATTACATATATACATAAATATTCATATATATTCTTTGGGAATATGTTTGGGTATATAAATATATGTATACATTTACATATAATTTCTTCAGAGGGTTAATATTGTCTGATAGTGGGCAATGTGACACAAACAGTAAAAAATATTAGTGTGTCTCCCTGGAAGAAACAAAGTTGAATTTAGAAATATGATTCACTTTAGAAAACAGTTTTTTAAATCTCTAGCCACACTGGGCTCCTCTTAATCTGCTAATGGGTTTCCTCTGTTTGGACTTTCATGGCCTCTTCCTGTATAGAACCAGCTCTCTTTCTTCCTTAACCTTTTGCTTCAGTTGTAACCCTATACCACTCTATTTTGCACCATAATTCACTCTCAACATTTCACTTCTAATCCCTTATTTTCTGCTCTGCTTTGTCTTATTTATATATGTCATCCTTTATAAATCTAGATCATTTGCTTATCCATAATGATTATTGTTTCTGTCCTTTGCTTCTCAACCAGAATTGGAGGCTTCTAACTTGAATTTGTTTTACCCACCATCAAGATCCTTGACTAATGCATATATCATACATTCACTTTATATTTTATTGAGTGAATGAAAAGTTATGGATTTTGAACATTGGAATAAAAGTGAAAATGTCAGGTTCTCATAGGATTGTTTTTATTTTCATGTAATTCGAAAGAATCTAGCCTGAAGCATTTTGCTGAAATCTTGCCCTTGTTTCACACTTCCAATTTGCTTTACTTTTCTATTTTAACAGCCACCATTTTGGTGTAAGCTAATGTTTACCTGATTCAGAGGCCTGCTGGCTATTCTCTGTGTACCTAGAAGCCCTACTCTTAAGTTTTTTTTTTCCAGTTCCAAGTCTTTAACTCAAACTGGAAATTTGTGTTTACATCCTGTTGGGGTTTTTTGTTGTTGTTGTTTTTGGGTTTGTTTTGTTTTGTTTTGCTGATAAAATGGAGATGGAATTTCAAGGACTTTTCTACTTGTGCTGACTTTGAGCCTCTATTTTCCAGATGGCACCCAGTTCAAATATCACATTTTCAACTGGCACACAGTTCAAATATCATTTATTCTTTGATACAGTTTCACAGAATACTCAACATTATATCCGCTATTCTTTTTAATAGCTGAAGAAACAGTGACTCAAAGAGCTTAAGCCAGTGAACTAAAACATAGAATTGGTGAACATTGTTTCGAAAATTTAACTCTAGTCTCTGTAGACTTATCAATATATCATTCCACTATAGCGATATTGAAATATGCAGAAAATGCCTTTACATATGTCTGTGTAACATGTTGTATGCATGCATACTTTATATACAGTTTACTATACTTTTAATGAGAAGTGTCTTGAGGGTTTTGACCTTTGTGAAAATCTAATTGTGGTCATGTATTAAGACCTTTTACTTAGGTATGGCACTTAGGGTAGTAAATGGAATCCCTAACCACAGGCTGATTTTGAAAAATCTCAGCTTGAATAAAATATTCAAAAAGCTTCTAATACCTCATGATTGGTAGTTTTCAAAGAACTGGTGTTCAACAGTGAAGTAATACATTTGTAGGAGAGATTATATCAGTTTATAGCTAATACATATGTTTCAGAAACTGTGCCTTAGTGAACATGGTTACAAATTAGCTATATTATGAGGCAAACGCTTGATTTCTTTCCATCTGAGAAATATTGCAAAGTCTTTGGCCTTTATTCTCTCTAATCTTTCAGGAATCAATCATATATCCCCCTTAATTCTAATACAGAGAATTTATGCACAACTCTTAGAAATCATAGACTCCTTTCTATTATTCAAGAAGATAAAAATTAGATTTGTTTCTTATTTTAGCTTCCACTGAAAAGAAACTCAAAGCAAGATTCAAAATACATTGTGAACAACCTTTAAGGTAGTTGTGTTCATGTTTCATAGTGCTTCAGTAAGAGTCACTCTGGAGAAGGCTGAAGGTCCACGACTCTGCTCTCAGCAAGCTTCCTTTCTGATGCAGGATTCTACACACTCCACTTTGAGAATTATTAATTTGATGTGTCCACCTGAACTTTACATTTTATAACTAAGGAACCTGAAGAAGTGCCATGACTGATACAAATTCATGACATGGGAAAGTATGGTGATACCAACTTGCTCTCTTGGCTCAACTTACATGAAATATCTAAATATAACATAGCTGTTAAGCTACATATACATTTAGATAGATAGATAGAAAGATAGAGAGATCTCTAACTTTTTGTTGCTGAAGTATAAAATGATATTTCTAACTGCTTTAGTGCTCTGGGATTATTTAGTTTTCCTCATCTGTCAGTGAACTATAAATAGAAGGAAAATTACATATATCAACACAAATAATTATACATACACACAAATAAAAATTGCACATAAACACATTTCTAACATGCGATATTACATATTCATATGTACTGTATATGCAATTTGTATATTACATGCAATTTGTATATATCACATATATGTCGGTATTTGATTATTCTTATATTTTACAAACATATATCCATATATACACATATAGGTATAGTCATACATATATGTATATACATGTATACATATCCTTACACATATATTATATGGTAACACACATGTGGTAACTGACAGTCTCTATTGCAAACTCAGCCTTAAGTAGAGGTTAATAAAATTTCAGGCTGAGGAAAAAGTGATTTGCAAAGTTTCATTTTACAAAGGTGTCAAAAAAACTGAGTTATAAGAAGGCAAATAGGACAGGTGAAATCATTGTTTTCAAGTGTTTATTCCCTTCTCATTTCCTATATGACTTCTGAACTTTGGATCATAAACCCTGCAAGAGCATAACTGACTATCTCTAACAACAACCACGACAACAACAAAAACAGAACTCCACGATTCATGATTTAGAGAAATACTTGTGACTGTTATTGTCATTTTTGTTGTTATTTCCTTCCATTACTCATGGCAAGTGTTTCCTGTCATTTCCTGCTACTTTCTTTCTTGTTTATGACAGTTTTTCAACAGGAGTTGGGAAGACATTTAAGGACTTAGTGTACTAGAACTACAAAGGCCATCTTAGAATGGTCAGAAGCTGGTTCTTTCTATCTCTGATGGAATGGATGTCCACAAGTTGCTAATGGCTCTACCTTCTTTCTAGAGTAATTTGCCAACTCATTTCTCAGCATAGATTACTACATGATTGTATTTGTTTTGAGAAATATGAGGTTGTGATTTTCTGTACATTAAGGGTGACAAATTTTGGCATGCTCAATGTAGATAACGTAGGATAACTCCCCCTTAACTCCAGCATGGATTCTGTTGCCATTAGTTCTTTTTACAGATTTTCAGTGCTGAAATACTTGTACGTGTTCACCAGAAGGACCATCTCGGCAGAACCTTATGAAGTGCTGGTTGACCAAATATCTTGGAAGTGCCAAAACACATCCTATTGAATCGAGATTCTGCCTTTTGTTACCTCTGCTTCCTTGTTTGAATTCCTTTGTTTCTTCAGGTGTTGAATGAACACTTGCTCATCTTTAAGGTGTAGTGCATAAATCATCTCATCTATCCATCTTTGTCTGGGATTCCCAAGGGGAACGAAGCATGTCTTTCCCACCAGGGACTTCCTGTTTCATGTGGATTCAGTTCCTACTGCAGTGTCACATTGCTAACAGTTTTTGCTCCTCCAATAAACAGTAGGCTATAGGGAGATTTACTTCCTTCATTTGTTTCATTATAGTCTCTAACACATCAGAGATGTTAAAATTCATGTCTGAGAAAGAGAAACAAGAAAGTGATTGATGAACACAAAAACAGGAATCTAATATCTAATGATTATGCCATTTCCTATGAGAGTTTACAGTTTAGAAAATTGACAGTCAAATGCCAAGTACTGATAGCCCATGTTTACAATCGAAGCTACTATTAAGGCTGAGATCTGAGGAACAAGATTCAAAGCCAACCTGACCAGAAAAGTCTGTTGAAACCTGTATCTCCATTGAATCACAAAAAAAGAAGACAGAAGTCAAGCTATCACACGCTATCCCTGTCCCGCAAGGAAGACACGCGACACAATGCTAGCTTAAGCAGGATCCTTTAGTCTTCTTCTCCTCTCTCCAGGCCACTATATACAGGCAGTGGGCCAATCAACTCATGCCAGCTCATTCAGGCCCTCCAATCACGGCTTCACACGCTCCAGTCACCCACCCTTCATGCATCCGGCCACACAGAGACCAGGCTTCCGTTAACAATGGCAGCACTCCCCAAAATGGATGCCGGCCTTCATCCGGATATCCCTGAGTCATGCAGCCACCAGCAAGTACCACAGGTGGCCCCACAGTAAAAGGGGGACTCGCGCCTCCAGGTCCCGCCACCGCGCGGGAGGGGCCGGGCTCCCCACAGCTCCCCCTCTTTTATTTTATTGAAGCAAGGGACTGTGCCTGTCTTAGTTAGAGGAGTCAGGACATATCGTTACCCGTCATTGAAATGCTGCAAGGCTCAAGTTGCAGTTTCTGTCTTAGGTTGGTATATGCCTACCCCTGCCCTTACCCGTCTTTGACTACCGGTCCAGCATGCTGAGCCAGATTTGAGGGGAGTCTCCAGAGGACAGTGCCACAAAAGCCTGTCTGATAATAGTATTTTGTCGGGCCATGTTGTTACACATCACACAGATCACTCACAGCATCACTACCAATCCAAGGATTACCAAGTATACCAGAGCCGCAAAACCTGCCCACTCTTTTACAAAGCTAAAAGCATTAGAAACCCAGGATAACATATCTGGCATGGACAAAACTTCCACTCTACTGGAATTAACAGCCATTATTTTCAAACGTAACTGTTCAGTCAAATTTTCAAATTGAATAGTCCAAGTGCCACGTAGCATTTGTCCCAATAATTTTGATAAATTACCGGCACGTGTCCAATTCTGATATTGAATGGGGGTGATGCATAACCCTCGCATGGTGGAAATGCATCCAACTCCAGCGGTTTCCTGCAAAATGTCCAATTGTTCTTAGCGCTGGAGGAATTTCAATTCCAAACTTTAGACTCTATTACAGAGCTATAATTCTCAAAACAGCTTGGTAGTGGCACAGGAACAGGCCTGAAGACCAATGGAATAGAACTGAGGACCCAGATATTAAACCACAGACCTATGGCCACCTAATCTTTGACAAGGGAGCCAAAAAAATAGAATGGAAGAAAGACAGCCTCTTCAACAAGTTGTGCTGGCAGAACTGGTTAAGCACCTGCAGAAAACTAAAGCTGGATCCTTCTTTGTCACCTTGCACTAGAATTCCAAATGGATCAAAGACCTGGAGGTAAAAGCTGACACACTGAAAACTTTACAGGAAGGAATAGGAGATACACTAGGCCTCCTTGGCACAGGTCGAAACTTTCTTAATAAGGACCAAGAATCACAACAAATCAGAGAAAGGCTGGATAAGTGGGACTGCATTAAACTGCAGAGCTTTTGTATGGCAAAGGACATAGCTAGTAAACTAATCAGGAAGCCTACAGAGTGGGAGAAGATCTTCACCAACCAAACAACGGACAAAGGCCTCATATCTAAAATATATCAACAACTCAAAAAATTGAATCACTCCAAAACTAACCTCCAAAGTAACAACCATCCCATTAAAAAATGGGCCAAAGACTTAAAGAGAGTCTTCTCTGAGGAAGAAACAAGAATGGCCTATAGACACATGAAGAAATGCTCAACATCTCTGGTCATAAAAGAAATGCAAATCGAAACAACTCTAAGATTCCACCTCACTCCAGTCAGAAAGGCCAGGATCAGGAAAACGAATAACAACAGATGCTGGAGGGGATGTGGCCAGGAGGGATCACTACTACACTGTTGGTGGGAGTGCAAACTCGTTCAACCACTATGGAAAGCAGTGTGGCAGTGCCTCAAAAGGCGAAACATAGAACTCCCCTATGACCCAGCAATTCCACTACTTGGCATTTACCCAACCATCCAGAAACAAGGACATACTAAATCCACTAGCACAACCATGTTCATTGCAGCACTATTCACCATAGCAAAGATATGGAACCAACCTAGATGTCCCTCAGTTGATGAGTGGATCAACAAGTTGTGGTATTTGTACACAATGGAATTCTATGCTGCTGTCAGAAAGAATGACATCGCCCCATTTGTTAGGAAATGGAAAGACTTAGAAAAAATCATATTAAGTGAAGTAAGCCAGACTCAAAGGAACTTAGGCTCAATGGTTTCCCTCATTCGTCATAATCAGTAGAAACCTTGGGCTCTACTAACAGAGATTTGCAATAGAGAAAAATCTTGATACATAAGGACATATAATGTGAAGCTAATTGAAAGTACCTCCAGGATATGGAAACAAAAGCCATATAATGAATGATTGTTGTCCTTAATGTACTATGTTGTCTCTCATCTCCTTTGCTGTCCCTTGGTTATCTCATATTGGTATAGTATCTCACTTTGTTATCTGATATATTGAATTTATTTGTATTTGGATATTTGAAATTTGATAGGGAAGGGGGGAAAACCAAGACGGGTGAGGGGTGTGGGGGGGGGAGGGAAATGAGTACCAAGACATGTGAAAGGGTATCAATGTATGTGAATTAATGCACCTTCTATCTGGCAAATATCATGTAACCCTTTTACTAATTACAATAAAAAAATAAAAAAATTAAAAAAAAGAAATACCACTATATATCAAAGACTTCAATTATTCAACTGTAGTGAATACAAATGCCCACGGTTTCCCAGAAGAGATGGTTTCCTGTAGTTATAGTACCGATTTATTATCTCTTTACCCATGAATAAATTTTCATGCAGTTTTCTATTCTTCCCAATACTTATATAGTCATATGTCTTGATATCTGTCAATCTGATTGTATATGATTATGCTGTTAATTTGCATTTTCATGATTACTGAAATGACTACACACACCCCTTTCATGTGTTCCTCATTTTTTTCTCATATCTGCTCATGTCACTTGTCTATTTTCAATTTGGTAGCTTATTTTTTATGGTTGATACATGACTTTGTGACATGTAGGGGGAAGGTAAGGGGAAAGGGAGAAAGAAAAAGCAACTAATCCTTGCTAGCTTAACGTATTGCAAATGTTGTCTTCAATTTACCTGCAGACTTTAATTTTTTTTTGCCACTCCTGGGCTTGAGCTCAGGGCGTGAGCACTGTCCTTGGACTTTCTCAAGGCTAGAGATCTACCACTTGAGCCTCAGCACCACTTCTGGATTTTTTCTATGCATGTGGTACCGAGGAATCAAACCCAGGTCTTCGTGCATGCTAGGCAAGCACTCTACCACTAGGCCAAACTCCCAGACCTATCTGCACTTTTAATTTCCAGTTTTATTTTAATTTTTGTTTGTGGGGCTTGAACTAGGAGCCCGGGCACTATCCCTGATCTCTTTGCTTCAAAGCTAGTGCTCTGCCACTTTGAGCCACAGCACTACTTCTGGTTTTTTGGTGGTTTAACTGGAGATAAGTGTCTCACAGATTTTCCTGTTTGGTGTTCCAACCAAGATCTTCAGATCTCAGCTTCCTCAGACAGCTTAATTTCTTTATGATGAGCAAAAAATTTTAGCCAACAAAGTTAATTTTAAGTTATTTCTCCAACGTTAAAACGTCTTGCTTCTTGACTAAGGAATTTTTCCTTACTCAAAAGATATGATGCATTCTTATCTTTTTCTAAATGCTTTAAAAGATTTCACATTTAAGCTCCATCTGGATTTGGGTTTATTGAGTCTCCTTATCACTGTGTAACTGTGCGTGTTTTCATTGTGTTATATTTCTCCAACACTTGTTCAGGGTCAGGTCAAAGTAAAACTTAATGTTATCAAAAAAAAAAAACACCAAAAAAACAAAATGTCTAATTGTTCTTGAAGTAAATCAACCCATTGATTTACAATCATCAATCACCTAAAAAATGAGCATTCATAGACATTTGTGTAGACAAAGCCCGAGCAGTATTTTCAGAAAGTTGGTTAAGTGTAGTAGCTGTGGGAATCAACACAGCCAATGAAACCACGGCAGCAGCGGCAGCAAGAACACCAAAATCTCTTCTTTCTCTAAGAACCACCGATGAGTCTTTATCAGTCACCAATGCTGGAATCGGAATGGACGTGGGAAGCCGCATCAGCACCGCACTATCGTGGACACTGCCATTCCAGCAGGTGCTAAGCAGGCAGGTTTGCTGTGAACAATTTAGATGCTCTCCTGAAAAATTACACAACAAAAACAGAAAGGGAGACCAAACACAAACAGGAGTAGATGTAAACTCCACCGATTTACTACAATTAATACGCACACCTCCCTCCTTTTGAGGAGGACTTGGTGGAAAACACAAAAGGATACACTCTGGAACTATTTGTCAACGGAATCGGGAGCGGGAATGTCTTCAGCATGGTCCACATTACTCTCTGCTTCTCCCCCGCAATCATCACTGCCGGGCGAAGATCCATTTTCTGTAACTTCTTCAAGCTGACTCAGGGGCGTCGTCTCTATATTTTGTCAGGGACTTTAAAAAGCTTTAGCCTGTTTCAACTATTCTGAACCCAAACACAGGCTTTCTAGATCACTACCACTTAATTCTCTTTCTCAAGTCTGCGCTTTCACCTGTTCTTAAACTGTTCACTCCCGTATAGACTTAGATTTAGATTTACCATTCACACACACATTCACGGTCGTTCCAGTCTGAACCCATACGGTTCTATTCTAAAATCTCTTTACACACATTCGTTCCCTTTCATACACTGATATCTTTGGTTTTGCTGATCCTCAACCACTGGAAAGAAATGACCTATGCGAGGCTCTAGGTTCCATTTATTGTAATTAGCCCGCCTTTTGCCTGGATAGTCAGGAGGCGGCGCTGTAGGACCAGGAGCAAAAGCAGGGGGAGGTCCCAAAGAAAGCTCCGCCATTTTAGGTATCACTTCCTCTTCTTCGGAGAGCTCCCCCTCGGAAGAGGAAGAGGATCTATGGCTGCTGGGAGAGCGAGATCGTCGTTCTTGTTCCTCTCTCAAAATTTCACTTCTCCTTTCCGCTGACTGTCTAAAATCCTCCTTAGGGGAGACGAGGCAAGTTTTTATTAATCCCCACACAGCAAGGCAGCCAGGGGGTAGCGGAGTCTCCTCCTCTGACCTCCGGAGAGCCTTCCCTAACCTTTCCCACACTTCCGCATCAATGGTTTCCTCCTCCAGGAACCATGGGGTTCTCTCCTCTATAATTTTGATGAATTTCCTTACTGTGGAAGATTTTAAAGGGGTCCCATTAACTTCCAACAGACCCTTAATGGTAAATTCCATCCTGTTTCGTGACACTTCTGATCCCATCCCACACACCTGTGTCCTTCCTCTTTAGTCACCTTCCGGGAGCGTGGTAGTCGCAATCCGCGAGCTTGAGATTAGTCGCTCACCACGAACATGGGGCTGCCCTATCCTGGATCGGAGTCTCCAAGCCGAGCTCGCTTTCACTTACCTATAAATACTTACAGTTCAATAATTCCCGGGTTTCGGCACCAGATATCACGCGCTATCCCTGTCCTGCAAGGAAGACACGCGACACAATGCTAGCAGGCCGCCCCACAGTGAAAGGGGGACGCGCGCCTCCAGGTCCTGCCACCAAGCGGGAGGGGCCGGGCTCCCCACATCAAGCTGTGGCCCAAGTGGTAGAATAACAGCTTTGAGAAAACAAGCAAAGGGATAGCTCAGACCTGGAAAACCGCAGTTCTAGTACAAAAAAGAGAGAGAGAGAGATGAGAGAGCCCAAGACATACAGAGACATACAAAAACAGTGATGGAAAGAGGACAATCAAGTGTCTTCTTGGTTCACTGAAATTAAAAGAAAATCCATGGTGATTCTGCTTTCCTATTTTTCCCTTGCCCACAGAAGCAGGATTTAAGAAATTAATCATTTTTGGTGGCAGAGGAACTTTATTGCTAGAGGAGATACCAGGTCACTCTGAAGAAAAGGGCACCTGTCTTAATCTCCTATACCCACTAGAAACCAACATCTGACATATACACCACCTCCTTACAATATAGGAGCCAAAGGATAAGATCATTAGAGCTTCTCTCACCACAGCCACAATAATAATCTCAGAGAAGGACATTTCAAATTAAATCCAAAAGCATAAAATAACAGAAAAGCAAAAAGTCACCAGTAGATAAACTATACCCCAAACTAAATGGCAAACTGTGATCTTAGCTCTCTCCATAGCTGCTTTCTGAGTGGAATCACTCATATCATGGATGTGATTCACAGAATTGTAGCTGGGTCAGGGATTGTGTATCATAGGCAGCTGCCATTCCAAGAGCTTCCTACAACTGCTGTTAACCAGAGAGTGCAGTTTGGGACAATGACACTTTTACATGGTTGTGGATATAAACTGAGTCTAGCTTTGACTACTATAGTTATTATTTCCCTTCGGCTATAACTATTCACACCTACTCTGTGTTACTATTCTTTGTCAGACTCTTTCCAACATGACTAAGCACCCTGACTGTGGTCTGACATTTTCCTCAGCACCAAGGACAGCTTCCATCTGGCAATGTGAGTTTCATATATGTTCACTGACTTAAAGGGCTCTTGGAGATGGAATAGATAGAAAGATCTCTAAATTAGGCATGAGGTGTTACTCAGTTATTCTTTATATATTTCCACCTTAGTTTACAAAGCCTACTTTTAAGGTGTTGCTCTTTTCTTTTCTTTTTTTTTTATTCAGGGTGATGTATAGAGATGTTACAGTTACATTCATCAGGTATTGTGTACATTTCTTCTTGAACACTGTTAGCTCTTCCAATGTTTTTCTCACATTCTCTCCCCAACCCTCTCACTTACCTTATTTTCTCCCTCCATTCCCTATTTCAAATAACCAAATAAAGGTATGTACAATATACTAGGCACCAAAATCAGATACAGTAACAACGTGAGATTAACCATAAGGGGAAAAAGGTGGAAATAAATAACTTCACATAGTACCTTAAAGAACAACAATCACAAAGATAAACCTCTTGTTTTCATATCCTGGAGTTGGTTTCACTTAGCATCATCCTGTAAGGCCATTGGTAGAGTTTTTGAGCTATTGTGATTCTCTACTAGGAGGATTCTAGATGTATACAGGAGGATCCTGGATGTATACTAATTATTACAAATGAGGGAAACCACAGAGCCTATGTTTCTTTGGGTCTGGCTTATTTCATTTAATATGATATTTTTTTCAAGTCTTTCCATTTTCTTATGAATGTGGCAATGTCATTCTTTATGATGGCAGCATAGAATTCCATTGTGTATATAGACCACATCTTGATCCATTCATCTACTGATGGGCATCTGGGTTGGTTCCATATCTTAGCTATGGTGAATAATGCTGCAATGAACATCATTGTGCTGGTAGGTTTAGTATGCCCTTGTTTCTGGACATTTTGATAAATGCCAAGGAGTGGCACTGCTGGGTCATAGGGAAGCTCTATGTTTAGTCTTTTGAGGAACTTCCATGCTGTATTCCAGAGTAGTTGAATGAGTTTACATTCCCACCAACAGTACAGTATCATTCCCTTCTGGCCACATCCCCACCTGCATCTGTTGTTATTAGATTTGTTGATAATGGCCATTCTAACTGGAGTGAGTTAAATCTCAAAGTCATTTTAATTTGAATTTCTTTTATGGCCAGAGATGTCAAATATTTCTTCATGTGTTTATTGGCCATTCTTATTTCCTCTTTAAAGAAGTCTCTCTTTATGTCTTTAGCCTGTCTTTTAATGAGATGGTTGTTTCCTTGTAGATTTGTTTTAGAGGGATTTAATTTGGTGAGCTGTATCTATATTTCAGATATAAGACCCTTGTCTGTTGTATGGCAAGTGAAGATTTTTTTCTCACTCTGTGTGCTTTCTATTTATCTTGCTGGCTATGTCCTTTGGCATACAGAATGTCTGAAGTTTAATGCAGTCTTATTTGTCCAACCTTTTTTTTTTGTTTGTTTTTTTTGACTTGTTGTGTTTCGGGGCCATTATTAAGAAAGTTTCCACCAATGCCAAGGAGCCCAAGTCTGTCTCCTATTTCTTCCTGTAACATTTTCAAGGTATGTGTTTTTACCTCAATGTCTTTGATCCATTTGGAGTTGATTCTGGTGCAGCGATACAAATAAGGATCCAACTTTAGTTTTCTACAGTTTTTTAGCCATTTCTGCCAGCACCATTGTTGAAGAGGCTGTCTTTCTTTCAGCCAGTATTTTTGGCTCCCTTATCAAAGAATGGTAGCCATAGACTGTGGGTTGATTTCTGGGTCTTCAGTTCTATATCATTGGTCCTCAGGGCTGTTCTTGTGCAGGTACTAATCTGTTTTATTATTATTATTATTATTAATATAGCTTTGAAGTAAAGTTTGAAGTTTGGTATTTTTATTCCTTTAGTGCTGCTCTTTCTGCTAAGGATTGTTTTTGCTATATGGGTTCTTTTATTATTCCATATGAGTTTTTGAATAGCTTCCTTTATTTCATTAAAGAATGATGTTGGGATATTGATGGTATTGCATTGTATTTGTAGACAGCCTTTGACTGTATTGACTTTTTTGTGGGGGGAGAGGGGGGAGTCATAGGCTTAAACTTTTTTTGTGGGGGGAGAGGGGGGAGTCATGGGTGCTGTCCCTGAGCTCTTCAGATCAAGGCTACTGCCCTACCCCTGGGCTTGGGTGTTGTTCCTGAGCTCTTCAACTCAAGGCTATCTTCCTACTCTTGAGCCAAGCCCCACTTTCCATTTTCTAGAGGTTAATTGGAAATCAGAGTCTCAGGTCCTTTTGTGCCCGAACTGGCTTTGAACTTTGATCCTCAGATCTCAGCCTCCTGAGTAGCTAGGAACACAGGCATGAGCCACCATGCCCAGCCTAGTGTTGACATTTTTCATGATGTTAATTCTTCTAATCCAGGAGCATGGAAGGTTATATAACTCCCATTTCCTTAGATATGCTTTAATATCCTTTTTCAGGTTTTTAAAGTTTCCATCAGAAAGGTCCTTTACATTCTCGGTTAAATTAATTCCTAAGTCTTGCAAAAGAGTTGCTTTCCTGATTTCAGCCTCATACTTTTCATTTTTGGCATACTGGAAAGCCATTGATTTTCAAGGGTTAATTTTATACCCTGCTACTTTAGCTTGAGTAACTTGGGAGTGGAGTCTATATGGTTCTTTTTATACAGAATTATGTCATTTGCAAAGAAGGAAAGTTTTGTTTTGCTTCCTCTTTCCCTATTTGGATTCGATTTATGTTTGCTTCTTGCCTTATTGCTCTAGCTAGGAATTCTAATACTACATTGAAAAGGCATGTCTCATTGCTGATTTTCCTTTCCCCATTAAGTATAACGATAGCTGTAGGTTTGGAATATATAGCCTTTATTACACAGGATTTATTCCATGGATTTTTAGTTTCTCCAGAACTTTTATCATTAAGGGGTGTTAGAAATTATTGTTTATATTTTATCTCCCTAACTATTAGTTGATCATTTTTAGTGGCATGCATGTTTGTTTTAGATCTTGCATGGACTTCTTTACCTCATTTTTCTTTTTCTTTTTTTTTTCCAGTCCTGTGCTTGAGCTCAGGGCCTGAGCACTGTCCTTGGACTTTCACAAGGCTAGAGCTCTACCACTTGAGCCTCAGCGCCACTTCCGTTTTTTTTCTATGTATGTGGTACCGAGGAATTGAACCTGGGTCATCGTGCATGCTAGGCAAGCACTCTACCACTAGGCCAAACTCCCAGCCCCATCATTTTTCTTTTGAGTCCTCTCTTTGAAGTCCTTTAGTTCAATGGCTGTACTCTCAGTGGACTTTTATTGGAATTCATTCAGTTTTGTTTGTGGATTCCATGAGTTCCTTATTAATCTTTTATTAGCTTCATCACATTTACGTATGGCCTTATTCATACTTTCAAACTTTAAATTCACCATGTTTACCCATAGTATTTGTAGAATGTTTTGAGGACTCTCCTTTAGGTCTTCCACTGATTGCTCTGTTGCCTGTTCGTTTTGTTGGGAAATAAGATTCCTTGACTCACCATGTTTCTTGATTTTGTTGTTCTGCCCTTTTGGAAAATGACAGCAAGATTAATCCCACCCAAGATTACAATTTTAAGACAAGAACCAACTCAGTACTCTCTCTCTCTCTCTCTCTCTCTCTCTCTCTCTCTCTCTCTCTCTCTCTCTCTCTCTCTCTCTCTCTCTCTCCTCATCTTTTGTTAAGTTAAAGACATCCAATACCACTATCAAGCACAGATTTAATGAAAAACCCAATCCAATCCCTATGAGATTTAAATCAATCTAGACCAACAGTATAGTTGACAAATATAGATACGGTCTTGGTCACCAACAATCAACTGTAGGTCCACAAACTATGGAAATCAAAGAAGAAGCAAATAACCAGAAATAGAGAGGTAAATGAAAGGCAAGAGGAGAAAAATAAGAGAAGAGTAATGTAGAGAAGGTAAAAAGAACGGAGAAAAACTGGGCAAAAAAGGAAACGAAACAAAAATGCAAACAATGAAAAAAGAAGCAAAAGTTTAAAAATTTATAACTAGAAAGAAAAATTCTTCAATTTATTTGGGGAAACTTGTATCTCCTCTGTATCCAGGATTCAGGAGCCTCTGATTTCCCTGTGATGTTCAGCCTTCCCTTGTCTCAGCTGGCTTTTCCAATCAGTTTGAGTGGGCGGAAAAAGCTCTGCCCACAGACTAGGGGTCCCTGGGACTGTCCTAGGCCAATGCACTGGCAGGGTGATCTGCCTTGGGTGTTCCCCAGGAGAAAGTCAGCTGCTCTCTGCAACCTGAATGTAGGTGGGGTTGTATCCTATCTGGAATCAATGGTGAGCTTCAAACTCTCCCTGACCCAGCCTCAGCCACTACAGCCCTTGCCAGCTCAGCTGAGAGTAGCAGAGGGGAGAGGCCGCCTCTGACTCCATTCACCTGGAGAGGAAAGCTGCCTCGCCCTGAGAGGAACCCCTTCCACCAGGGCAGGGAACCAATTTTCATACAGAGCTGACCCTGGTCTGACGCTTCCTGACTCCCACAAACTGGGGCTGTAGACACTGCTTCTCAAGCTCCAGTTATGTACCAGCTGGTCTGGCAGGTCCTTTGCCAGTAGCTAAGATGGTACTGTTCTCAGCTCGAGGGAGAAGAGGTACCTTCTCAGTGCTGTCCTGTGAGAAGTGAGGATGTCTTCTGTGGGCTACTCACACTTCCCCTTGGTTTTTGGAGCTGTGTGCAATCTGCACCCATCCCTAGCCCCCAGGATGAAGGTTTCCACTGGTAGTCGCCCATTCTGTGCTGCAGGTAAGTGAGGAGCTGAAGGCTCAGACTCTGGCATGATTGTCTTGGTGCAGCTGCTCCGGGGTGTGGCCACTGCCACTGCAGCCACAGTTGCCACTGTAGCTGCTGCTGCTGGTGTGGACTCAAAACTGTCTTATGCAGACTGCCTGGCTTTTTCCTCTCTGGCCCGAAATCTCTGTGCTAGTACGCCTTACTTGATGTGACTCTTCAGTCATAAACTTTTCAATAGAATGCTAACACTGGTATCCTGGTGAGAGCTCAGATAGACTCAGTCTGAACCTCTGCCATCTTCCCCTGTCTATTAGATGTTGCTCTTGTAGCGTAATTGAAAATATAAAAATTATTTTTGAGAAAATCTAGACAGCTATTGATCTTTGAATATTCTTCTTCAGCCAACCCCCTAGATTAATGACATGATTCCATTTATTAAAAATAGATTCATGATCTTAGGTAAAAAAATTAAATCTAAGCGAAGAAAATTTAAGTCTATAAAACCGGACTAAGTTTTGTGCGGACAGCACCATTATGTGATCCACTTTGGAGGTTGCCTTTGGGGAAGAGTAGTCTTACAAAAACTATAAATGCTTATACATTGTATCATAATTTGATAAAAGTAGAATATGTCATGTTATCTTTCCTTATGAAGTGACTTCTGTTAATTTCATGGATGAAAAGGGGTAAATAAAAAAGCAAGAAGATTGTCAAATTCATCTAGGCTCTTTGAGTTGTGATAGAAAAGAAAAATGTGGTCTGGGAATGTGGCTTAGAGATAAGAGTACTTGCCTAGCAGGCAAGAAGTCCTGGGTTTGATTCCTTAGTACCATATAAACAGAAAAGGCCCTACCTGGTGTGCTGTGGCTCTAGTGGTAGAGTTCTAACCTTGAGCAAAAGAAGCTCAGGGACAGTGCCCAGGCCCTGAATAGAAGCCTTTGGACTGGTGAAAAGAAAGAAAGAAAGAAAGAAAGAAAGAAAGAAAGAAAGAAAGAAAGAAAGAAAGAAAGAAAGAAAGAAAGGAGGAAAGAAAGAAAGAAAGAAAGAAACAAAGATATGGACTGAAATAAAGCCCAAAGCTTTGTTAACTTTTATTTTTCTCAAGGCTAGCACTCTAACATTTGAGGCACGTCTCCATTGCCAACTTCTTGTTGGTTTATTACAGATTTCTCAATCTCGGATTTATCTGTCCAGGCTAGATTAACACTTCAGTCTTTAGATCTCAGCCTCCTAACTGCCAAGCATTATAGGTATGCACCACTGTGCCCAGCTAAAATGCTTTCATTTTTCTTAAAAACAAAATTACCAAAATGTGTATTTGGTAAATTTAAAATTTTTATTATTTCAAAAGAATTTGGTGTAGTACTGTATATTAGCTGTCATCATTTTCTATCCTTTGCATCCCAACCTTCATTAGTAGATTTGTGGCTTTTGGAAAATATGCCTACAAAATCATTATGGGTCAGTTATCAACCCTGAAAGGAAATAAATGAAACTGACCACTGATGGCCTTTTTTTGAGGGGGGGGCAGTCCTGGGCTTGGGCTCAGGGCCTGAGCACTGTCCTTGGACTTTCTCAAGGTTAGAGCTCTACCACTTGAGCCTCAGCACCATTTCGGGCTTTTTTTCTATGTATGTGATACTGAGGAATTGAACCCAGGTCTTCCTGCATGCTAAGCAAGCACTCTACTACTAGGCTAAACTCCCAGTCCCTAGATAGTTTTGAATTTGTGTATTTAAGGCTTCAAGACACACATTCTTGATCTGCATATAATAACTGAGTTTAGTTTGCTGATGGTTCTCAGATCAGGTATTTAGGGTGTGGCAGAGATTTAGATATCAATATACTTAATCATTAAAAATTCCTTCTAATAAGGAACTTCAACACCTGCAATCAAGCATGCACCTGAGCATAAAATGGAGGCAGGAAAGACCTAGAAGTTTTATATGTGTTACACAGTGTATTTCTATTGGAACATGAACAGTAGGCAAAGACAGCTTGTGCAACATAGTTTATAATTGGCTAAATGAAACTTTCTCCTGGATATAGACTAAATATGTCTGCATATCCACCACATAGTATACTTAAATTCTAACCAAAGATGTGATGGTAGGAGAAGGTGGGCCTGTGGGAAGTAACTAGGCCAGGAGGAACGCATTGCTCAGAAATGAGATCAATTCCCCTCCCATGGGGACCTTAAGTAACTCAATACCCTCCATCTACCACACATGAGTTGCATGAATAGTCAGCTGTGAACAACCCCAAAATTGTATCTCATCAGATCCCAACTACTTTAGACCTTTGATCTCTGACTTTCAGCCTCTAGACTGTAAGGAATAATTTCTGTTGTTTATAAGCCACTCAATGCAGGGAACTGTGCTATACCAACTGGAAATGTACACTCCTGCTCACACACACTTGACTTAGATATTTCAGACATCTAACTCTTAATTTGGTTGGCTTTAGCTCTCATTGCCCAGAAGACTGGAAGAGACTTCTGAGAATGAGCAAATAATTGTCCACACCCGCAGTGAACATTTATGGGATACCTACTTCATGTCAAGTACCTTATGGTCTTTATAAAAGGACATGTGTCTTTTGGGATCAGATGTCTAACAAATACACCATCACCACCAGTCTGGCATATTGAAATTACAAGTATTTAAACAGCCCTGCCAAATCTCTAAAGTGATTTTTAGTCAGCTAATCATGTAGAAAAACAAACAACAGTTTGACATGTAACAGGATTACACACAAAATGTATATCCAAATTGAAGAAGAATGAAAGAATGCATGGAAACCTGCCAGAGTTGTAAAGCTGGGGAACTGAAAGATCAACCCATTCTTCATTAAAGGGAAACAGACAAAGGAAAAAAAACATTGAAAGTTCAAATGGGAAGAGGAAAAAAAATAATTATTTTCAAAGTAAATATGTGTGGGGACAGGGGAAGGGAAGGTAAAGACCAACACAAATTAAACAAAACAGTATGCTCTAAATTATTTTCCCTGATGTCAATAAAATTTCTGATAGATTATATGTTATACAAAAACTGTTGGCTACTCAGTTTGGGTTGAGTATTGGATCCACCCAAAAGGTTGTTTTGGAGAGACAGAAACAGCAAGCCCCAGAACAAAATGATGGCCTTTCAATGCCACCCCCACTGAAACACAGGAAGGAAAAAGGACCTGAGGGAGTTTAACATTGGAATGCTTCTGGCAATCCTAACTCCCTTCTTTGTGTTCAGATCCACTTGACTGACTTAACCTCCCAAAACATCAGCACATACAAACACCCAGTCTTGAAGCTTCCCTAGGAAGGTGGAGAGGGAGATGGTGACTAATGGGCAACTCATGCCTGTAATTCTAGTTACTCGGGAGGCTGAGATCTAAGGATTATGTTTCCCTGGCAGCCCAGGCAGAAAAGTCCCCATTAGACTCACTGTTATCTCCAATAAACTACTCACACATAAAAAAGCCAGAAGTGGCACTGTGGCACAAGTGGTAGAGCATTAGCCCTGAACAAAAAAAGGCTCAGGGACATTGCTCAAAGACAAACATCAGGACCCACATGAATCAACTAATTAATTAAATGATAGAACCCAGACCCACAGCAGAATATTTAGGACTGCTATCTGCTCCTAGTCCAGGGGATTCTGGGAATGAGGGAAGGCAGGATAAAGAGGGGCAGTTCTAAAATTCTAATAGACATTGGGGAACTTTATCTTGGTGCCTATATCCAGAAGGTCTTGGCATATCTCAGGAGGAAATTTCTGCATACCTTTCCTTCCTTTTTCTTTGACTGGAGAAAACTGAGAGTGACTAGACAAAACTGAGAGTGACAACTTACGGTGGGACTTTGGGATTCAATCATAAATGGGAGACTGTAGAGAGGGCAAGGATTGTTTACATGAATTTTTTGGGGGGTGCTGGACTAATGAGAAGTATGAAGAACACTGAGGCTGTCTTTCCTCAAGGATCTTCTGTGGCCATGTGCTTATGCAGAAGAATCTGTGTGTGGAAGGACCTGGAAGGCAGGAAAGTGGTAAGTAGTCTGCTGATCCTATTATTGCAGTTCAAACTTGGGGCAGAGTGGCCAGAAACTGTCCTGGGGCCCCTGCACCAAGTTTTGCTCACATAGCAACTCCTTTGCTAAAGAATAGAGGGAGAGTTAGAAAGCAAAGGAACCTGGGTTTCCTGCACTAAGACGGAAATAGGAGGAAGGATTCAAGGTAGACTCTGGGACTGGACTAAACTGCTTTTAGCATTTGTGGTCATTTTGGACCCAGGAGCTTAGAGTGCTTATTCTAGGCTTTGAGATGATTAACTTGAGTCAGGGCCATCTTCTGTCCACAGGCCCCTGTGACATTCTACTTTCCCCCTCTCCAATTTGAGCAAACTCTCCTTACAGTTTACCCCTCAAAACCCTAGACCACAGGCAGACTACATTTCTTTTTTTTTTTTTTTTGCTACTCCTGGGCTTGAGCTCAGTGCCTGAGCACTGTCCTTGGGCTTTTTCAAGGCTAGAGCTCTACCACTTGAGCCTCAGCACCACTTCCAGCTTTTTTCTATGTATATGGTACTGAGGAATCGAACCCCGGTCTTTGTGCATACTAGGCAAGCACTCTACCACTAGGCCAAACTCCAGGCCCCAGACTACATTTCTTTGTTCAACAATGAGATCATTTTTCTCCCAGCTTGTGTTTCCCACATCACTCTGTGGCTTATTCCCTTTACCTGAGAGGGGGAAAAATCTGATTAGTTTGATTTTGAGCTATTTGGTGACCTGTAAGATCAATGTTTTTCTCTTTTCTCTCTAGTTATAGTCTCTGCTAAGTCTGGATAGTGTGTGTGTGTGTGTGTGTGTGTGTGTGTGTGTGTGTTTGTGTGCACATGCCTGTACTGAGCACATATGCCAGTTCCAGGGCTCGAACTCAGAGCCTTGCTGCTACTATTCTTGAGCTTTATTGCACTGTACCATTTGAGCCACAACTCTACTTCCACTTTTTGGGGATTTAATTGGGGATATGAATCTCAAGTGGTAGAGTGCAAGCCTTGAGCTAAAGAGCTCAGGGACAGCACCCAGCCTCAGAGTTCAAGCCCCACAACCACCACCACCACCAACAACAAAAGGGTGAATCTCAAGGACTTTCCTGCTTGTCTTTTGAACAGCAAAACTCACCTTCCTGAGTAGCTAGGGTTTCAGGCAGGAGCCTCCTGCACTCAACTGGTTACGTTTTTATTTCACTTTCATGTAAATGTTTACGTTCATATTTCACTTTAACATATGTCTAAAATATGATCATAGGCGAATAAGAGTCCCCATTGATGGGAAAAGAAGCTTTGGGGGCTGGTGACATTCCTCTCTGAGAGGAAAGTCAAGGGAGCCTGTGATGTTTAGCTATCTCTTGAACTTCAACTTTCTAAATCAGAATGATTTATTATTATTTTTAACCAAGCTCGAGCCCTGGGGGCCTCTGTCTAGGCAACCAAAGTTATTGGTGGAAAAATAAAAATAAAAATAAAAATCCGGCTTGCTTGATGTGTTTGGGGAGCGACTGGGGAGGTGGCAGAGCAGCCAGGGGAGGAGGCAGAAGTGGGAGGTGCCCAAAACAGCTTGGGTGGGGAGACAGGGGGGTGAGGGGGGTCCGGAGGGAACCCAGTGGGCTTGTAGTCTGGGCAGCTCGGAGCGGGGTAGGGGGATTGTGGGGGGAAGGGAGGCGTTCAGCGGTCACCCAACAGCTCAAAGGCAGCAGCTTCAGGCTGAGGTTGAGTAGCAACAGCGAGCAGGATCGGGAGTTAGGACCGCTCGGAGCGCCCGGGTCTCGAGGTAGTAGAAGGTTTGCCATCCTTTCCACTTGCTGGCAGTTGCAGAAGCTCAGCTTTTTAAGTGCAGCGTCCCTGCCACCCCAGCAAGGGCGGCGGGGCTCTGGCTCGGCGGGGCTCCGGCTAGTCTTCCCAGCCCCGGGTGCGCTTGCTTGCTCGCTCTCTCACCCGCTCACCCCGCGTCTCCTCCTGGGCTCGCGCCCCCAAGTTTGCCCGGTGCTGGCTCGCAGGCTTGGAGGAGCCGGGGTCCAGGAGGCGGGGAGGCGACGCGGGCGGAGAGAGAGGGGGGAGGAGGGGGTGGGAACCCCGGAACCGCAATCCCGAAGCCTCGTGAGCCATGCCGATGTCATCCAAGGGACTTGGGGCGCGTGGCGTCTCGCAGCCAGCCAGGCGCTGTGCGGAGATGTTCCTGACTTGAGTGCAGGAATGCGTGCAGGAAAAGCCGCCGTCCCCGGGAATCTAGTTGGCGCCCAGGCTCATTGTCCTGATTGACGTCCCTCCCTGGGACCACCTCCGCCACACCACGTCCTCCGGTGACAGGAGAGGAACCCAGCCGCCGGCACGCTCCCTCTGCTAATCAGCGATCAGAATAAGAAAAACAAACAAACAAGCACAAAAGAATTTAAAAAAAAATAAGAAGGAAAAGAAAGCAAAGCAAAAAGAAGATCGAAATCGAGGGGAGGAAAAGCAAAGAAGAAGAACAAGAAGAAGGAGAAGATTCCCTCCGTAAAAGTTTAAGGGGAAAAGTGGCGGCGGCGGCGGCGGCGGCTGGCGCGTGGAGGCGCAGACGCCGGGGCGCGCGGGGGGCCGGGCTGGCCGCGTCGCCCGGGCTGCGATTTCCTGATTAATATCTGGATATTTTTGGAGGGAGAGGTACCTTTCCCGGCCTCTCCTCCTCCTCTTCCTCCTCCTCCTCCTCCTCCCCGCCCACCCCTCCTCCCTCCCTCTCATCTACCTGTCAAAGTCGCTGATCTTTTGCATTTGGGAAGAGGACTTGCACGGGAAGGAATTTCCCCCCCTTTTCTGGGTGCGGGCCGGGAGCGGGGAGCCCCCCAACCTAGCACCAGCGACTCGCCCCCGGGGCGCCCGGAGAAGGTAATAAAGCGGCTGGGCCCGGGACCCAGGGGCGGAGGGGTGGGGCGGGGCTGGGGAACTGGCCCGGGGTGCCGGGTCCGCCGAGTCCTTTCCTTGGCCCGACAAGCGCGATCTGGACCCCAGGGGACGGCGGAGGAGGCGGCGGTGGTGACTTGAGGGTGGTTTGGGGTCCTCACACTATCCTCATCCACTTCCCCTTCTCCAACCCGGCTCGCTGCTCCGCCGGCGCCAGGGGAGGAGGCTCCCCTCCAGGGGAAGCTGCGGCCCCAGCACCCCACCCCACCCCACCCAGAGCCGCCCGCCCGCGGGGCTCCGCTGCTGCCGCGGCCGCCGCCCGGGGCGGACCTGGGCAGAGCCGCCGCCCCGCGCCCGCCGTCGGCTGGGCTCTCGGCCCCCCCCCCCCTCCCCGCGCAAGGGCAAAAGAGACCACACGGTAAGTGCTGCCGGCTTCTGTCTCTCTCAGTCTCTCTCTGAGACTCTGCGCCCCCCCCCCTGCCTTCACCTCCCTCCCGGGGCTTCCCTCCCTCCCTCTGCACCCCCCCATCCCTCACCCCCAGTGCCATCCACAGGCAGGAGGGGAGGCTTCGGGTGGGCGAGGAACTTTAGAGAGCGCCTAGTGCAGCCAGCGCGCAGAGCCCCCCCCCCACCCCTCCCCATGCACACACACCACCTGCACCCCTGCTCGCACCCCCAAACAGTGGTGCTGGGATTGCATCTCTGCCGCTCCCCAAACCCTTGGAATTGGTTGTGGGTCTGTTAAGCTGGGTCCTGGGCGCTCTGAGTCAGTGTGGCCGTCCATCCACCCACAACACACTGAGCTCTCAGCGCTCACACACCTGACCGACCCACCACACACCCGGCGCGGGAGGTTGCTGCTTTTCTCTCTCCAATTGTCTGGGCTGTTTGGGGGGGGGGTGTTTTGTTTTGGGGTGGTTTGTTTTTGGGGGGTGTGGGGGTGTCTAAAACTTGCCCTCTGGGAAGGTGTGTGTAGCTGGTGATGGCTATACCAGGAGCTTTTTGAAGTCCCCTTTCTTTTAATCTCCTTTATTGGTTCGAGATTAAAGCATTACTATCCCACGTTGTGCAGCTAGGGAGAAATGAACACCACAAGAGGGGAAGATTGGGTGTAGGAATGCTGTTTGAAATGTTTTCTCAGCATCACATTAATCCGTTGATGGAATCGGGCTAGGGACATTGGAGTTTCTTTCTGCTATGGATCTGTGGATATCTCTATCTATGTATAATACAAATAATACCGAATATTATTGGGCCCAAAATAACCAATTAAGTGATTCATAGGAAAGAAAACTTAGATAAAAAAAGAAACTGCGCCCTCTGCTGTTTATTTTGGTAACCTCATCCAGGGACTCCCCTCGCCCCACCTCCACCCCCTTTCAGAAATCTACTTGAAGAGTGGGCTGTCATTTTACACAGCAAAGAAGGAAAATTCCTAGCGGGGATTTTAAAGTAACTTTATTTGAAAAAAAAAAAGTCTCAGGTTGAGTTTTCCAAAGCTTTATTGGGTATAAATTTGCAGAGAACTTCCTACACGCGCACCGCCCCCCTCTCCCCCATTCTTCCCAGAAGGGTTTGTAATGGAGCCACCTCTTATCATAACAATTTGTCAATCTTTGGGATGGAAAATTCTGAGTAAGAGTCAGAAATCCACTAAACATATGGTGAATCTGGCAGTAGATTTGCTCTAGAAATAAGGCCTGGTTTCATGACTGAAAATACTCATCTCACAGAAATGAAAAACAGCAGAAAGATTTTTTCATCAAAATTGTATTCAAATCTGCTTAGTCTGAGCTTGCTAGAAAGTTTCCCATCAAGATTTTTGGAGGAGGGGCAAGCTTTGCCTGAGGTATGTAGCTCCAGCTAACAGTCAGCAAAGCCCACATTTCTGGAAGTTGGTTTTGAATGCCCTACCTGCCTCTGCTCGTTGGTGAAAGGCTAAGGAGCTTGGGAACTACCAACGTCTTGGAAATAGGCAATTTGTAATTTGTCACTTCGATTTGAATCTTGGCAAGTGGATTAGACTGCAAACAAAAATGCATGAAGCACTTCCCGTGATGTTGTTCATGCTTACATATAAAGGGGGCCTGTTTTCTTTCCTGCATGCCATGCAATGAGATATATTTCACCACTAAATATCAACAGGAAGATATTCAAGGATCTCATGCACTTGGCTATTGATGCAGGGATATTTTTTGTTAGGAAATTTAAAAAGGGTAATAAAAATTTGTAAAGAAACTTTGATTTGAACAGGCAGCAATTCTCCTATTGAGATTTTTGGTTTGTTGAGTTTCAAATGTGCATAGGCCAAAATGATTGAGGTTAGGTTTTCAAAGAGGAGGGTTCTGTATTTTGCAAATTTCTTAAATATATTTGCAGTTGGTGCAAATATTTCCTTCACTTGCATTATTCTGGAAACATCCAGCAGTCTGTTTTAAAAAATTAAATCATCACACATTTATTCGGTAGGTTTCCTAAGGAAGAATCTGGGGTTTTGATTAATAAAAGCACCTGAATACAAACATAATTTCATACACCCTACAAACAATTATAAAATCAAATTAATATAAAAGATATATGTTTATTTGTATTTGTGAATTATATTGTCTGATTCGTAGGTGCTTTCCAAATTAATTTTATTTTCAGAAACCAGAGATGTGTTTTAAACTTCAGAGTTTTATTTGAGACCTTGGCTCTCTCAGCTTTTCAGTGAGAAAATGAAAGGCATGTCGCATTTATGATAATTAAATATCAGCTCTCTCTTGGGCTTAACTGGTTCTGAAATAATTTTATGCATTATCCTATGCCAAACACCCTATTAAATATATGCTAGCTGATTTCCCTCAACAGACTTCTTTGGGTGAAAATAGAAATCTTTCAAATACTGAAGTGTGTTACTTGCTTCCATTAAGGATCTCATGATAAGCAGTTGCTTATATTACCTAATCAAGCATAAGTAAGATCTGATCATTGTTTTGTACAACACGGTAAATTTCTTCTAGTTTGAGCAACAGCTAACAAAAAAGACTGAAGCCTGTGTTGGTGGTCAGGACTACTGAGGGCTGCTTTTTTCACAAGTGAATATGTGCCAAAAAAAAAAGGCATGCAGTCTGTGTTTGAATATCCCATGTAATAAACCCCATTAAGCCGGTGTTGGAAGCAACTAATTTTGAGAAGTTAGAGAATTTGTGTATCTTTTTCACAATACATTTCCACTCAATGCTTTCCATTTTCCTTTTGTTCCTTTCATTCAGAAATGTAACATTTGTGAAATTTTTAATGTCTACCAAGTATGAGTCAATAGCTGTCTATTTTAGGTGCCCCCAAAGAGTTGAATATTTGTGAAATAAATAGCTTATAACCACAACCCCCCTTCTAGTGAAATTATATAATAAGATGAATGCTGAAAGCCAGCTAAAGTTAGTGTATTTACTGGCAATATTTTCCTCTCAGTTGATGAACTGGGCTATTTGCTTTCAGAGTATCATTGTTGATTATTTTCATCATTACTTTTTCCATGTAATATTTTAGGAGGAGTTTTTTTTTGCTGATAAGAGAAAGGGACTGTGAAATGCCTTCCGCAAAGTTAATTCAAGGTGGAAGAGAATTAGATACAGAATCCTGGGAAAAAATTATGTGTTTCGTGCATGCAAAGCTATTTTATAGCCCATTTTAGCCCTGATCAATAATACCTATCAAAATAAGGGCCATGACATAATTTTCTGTTTTTTTATTGTCTCTGCAAATTCATAATCAGAACTCTATGACATACTCATAGCATCTGAATGGGATTTTTAAAAATTAAGACATCTTAATGTTTCAGTTTACAGGTAAAGATGATAGGATTGATTACACTTTGCTCCCATTGTTGACAAAGAGCCAGAACTGGGGTTGCCCAGACTTCTGCTGAGGTTGCCCTTATTTAGTTGATTTTGGTAGGAGGTAAATTCCAAAGCCACATCATTTGGCAATTAGTTCAGTTATTGACTGGAAGAAATACATTTAGTATATTAAGTCCCCAAACATGTCATTGACTGTCCTTCTCACAGTCGGTTTGCTTAGCTACTTGCTGGGATGACCTGGCTTTTAAGAAGCTATTGATATTTTTAACCTGGTTGAAATCACAGCCGTATGGAAATTTGTATCACTACATCATAAATGTTTCCGTGTAAGTAATAGTCAATCTGTACATCATCTGATTGTCTTTGAAAACTTCATAATTATACTGTCAGTGAAAATTCCCCAATTTTGGTTCTTTTTTACCAAATCCACTTTTCAGTTACGTGTGGTGGAACTTCATAGCTTTAATTACTTACTTACTTGAAGTTGAAAGGATTTTCTTTAAAAGATGAAAAGTTAGGACACCTTGAAGTGAAGTATACGTAGCAGATGATGCTACAAACAGGAAAAAAAAGAGGATGAGATAAAATAATGATGGTAAGGGAGAGCGTAGTCAGCCTTCAACATTGACCTGCAATATACTGTGGTCAATATTTTCTCCTGTGTCTATGGGACTCATTAAATGTACATTCTGTATACTAACTGAGACATGCCAAAGCTTGACATTTTTAATACATTAATAATATGTATGTAATGGAATGGAAAATTATTAATCACAACTGGTTATGTGCCAGAAATTTAAGCTGTAATTGGCTGCTTCTTGTCAAAGATGTCTGTCGCACAATCCTGCAACTAACTGCCTAGTATTCAAATATCTTACACTCCTCTGATTTTCCTTGTCAGTTGTCTGAATTCAATCCATGTCATAGACCATAATTCTGGGTAATGACCATCATAAGAATTCTGGTATACTTTAATGGGAATTCGTTACATAGGGATTGTCCTTGTGCCAAGAAACAGTGCAGGGCTTACACACCTTTCTTGAGTGTCCATATTCTTCAGACAACGGATATACACTCACTCTCTATTTTGAAGTCCCTGTAAGAGAAAACTCCATGAGAATAGATTCAGGGATTAAAATTGGTTTTTATGAAAATAAGCGTAATTTCAAGGATTATTTAAACATTTATCAAAAATTGTATTGTTTAAAAATGAGATTACAGATTAACATACTATTCAGCTTAAACTCAAAGCAGTTGGCTGCAAGTCCCCAAAATGATACTGCTCCTAATTAGCACACTGTTAGGTGACTGGAGGGAAGAACTGAAGTTAATAATCTCGATGGAGTCAGTGTATTTCACATTTATAATTCCCCCTTCCTTCACTCTCCAGTGTTCCTATCCTTTTCCAACAATGTAGTAAACACTGTTTTTAAAAATGCAAGTAGAAAATGTACATTTATATCATTTTAACACCTTTTCAGATTACTAATTGTCAAAGTGTCGGATGTTTCTGAAAATATCAGCTTAAAATTACTAATAGGTTTCAGTTTTGAAAAGAGCAGAAGGCTGTAGTAGCCTTAACACATGCTTGTCTGTGATGTATTTATTTGCTTTTTTGGAGCTTATGATTGAAAATGTGCTCACCACATTATAGTCTCGAAGTTACAAGAAAGAGGCAGATTCAAATCTGTAGTTTATATATGTTTAGACATACTGCTAATTATTGTTTCAGAGGAATTCAAATATTCACCACTTTTCCTAATAGAAAGTATCACAAATTGCAGCTGTATGATAACATTTTATGAATTGAATATAATGGAAATTGCACTTGCATCCATAAAGCAATTATTATAAATTACTTTGCTATGGAAACAAAATTCAACCATCTGTTGGCATTTCATAGTCTCTGTGGCTGAGTTCATTTTAAGATGGTGCATTATTTAAATATAGTGAAATCCCTTTAGAAGATTGTTTGAAGACAGTAAACTTCCTTATGGAAACTGATTAACATGAATTGAAGGGTCTGCAATGGAATTTTTCAAAAGCTCTGTGTGTGTGTGTGTGTGTGTGTGTGTGTGTGTGTGTGTGTGTGTGTGTGTTCTTTTGGAATCCTTTAGAATGGATTTAATAAA
Source organism: Megascapheus bottae (assembly GCF_031878675.1). Classification (NCBI taxonomy): domain Eukaryota; kingdom Metazoa; phylum Chordata; class Mammalia; order Rodentia; family Geomyidae; genus Megascapheus; species Megascapheus bottae. The sequence continues at coordinate 17,112,673 of NC_143514.1, forward strand.
AATATAAATTAGATTTAATGGATTTAACTAGGAATTTGAACCATAGAATTAAGAAAATGCAATTTTGTTCACACTAGAATTTCAAATGTTAGCATTTGTTTAGATCTCAATAGTGCCTTTTAAAGAGAAAAGTTTACCAGTTAAACTCACCAATGATCTGTATGTGCAGGTCTGTAGAATACATTATGGTTTACCCAAAGTACTTTTAAATGGTAATTTTTATTTTCTCTTAGAATTAGTGTCATATTATTCTGCTTCATGGCCTGTTAACTCACCCTCAGCTATTTTTATATGTGCATTTTAAGTTGTGCATTTTACTATCGAGCTTTTACTTATAAAACAGTGTATAATATTCGCCTTTGGGACAAATTCTCTCCTGTTAGAATGTAACTGCCAATGCAGATGTAATGACTATAAAAAGATAAAAAGAAAACAAAATTCTTAGTGAAGGAACATTTGCTCCTTTAGTTTGATTTCAGAATATTTTTTTGGTTTTGTTTTTAGAGAGCCAAGTTATCTGTATCAGTAAATGCAACAGAACAAAAGACGTGAAAATTTTTGCAATATAATGAACCAATCTCAAGGGACAGGCACACCAACCACGTAGTTTTCATTCCAGACAATAGAAGCTAAGACATGTATAAGAAATTAGAACATTTTTAGGGTCTTTTTGCCAAGTGGGGGGAAAAGCAAGGCATGCAAGTAGTTGTCATTTCTTTGTCATTTGTCACAAAAGCATCCAATTGTCCCATTGTTCTCTCGGAAGAGTGTCTAGCCTTGCAGTATATGAGAAGTGTTTAAATCCAACAGCTTGCTCTCCATTTAGTTAAGATGGAAATATGAGTTTTGAAGCAAAACCTTATTATTCACCTGGAACCCACACATCTGTCTTTGTTATGGAAGAGTTAAATCCTGCATCTCAAAATTCTCCCCAACATGGATGATTCACCTGCTTTGCTCATCCTAGCAAAACAGCAGAGTAAAGGTTATTCATATGATACCAATTTGCTTCCTATTGCATCAAACCTCCCAAATGTCAACGTATCAGAGATTTCGTAATGCAATGATTGATTCTGAGACAGTAACTCTTACTCTTCTTGTTTCTAAAAGGGTGTGGGTGCCGGAAGACAAGAATGATTGATGGGAAACAGACACTGGACGGGGAACACGCTTCCTTCTGCTTCATATCCTGACATCTCAGCACATCTGAGCAGCCCCTGGGAGCCAGCAACACTGGGGACCACTCAGGGTTATTGGATGTACAAGAGGAAAGCCATCCCACAGCTACTGTATCACCTGTTACTGGACATCTCTTCTAAGCACCAAACTAGACCCCAAACTGATAGATATGCACTCCAAGGAAGAAGAAGCTGCAAGTCGCTAATGCCTAACATGCAGGCATGTTAAACTTGCACCAAAGTCAATACACCTGAAGGCACACAGTATCCTCACAGATCACATTCTGTTTTGCAGTCTGCTTTGACGTCTTGCCCACTTTTTATATATGCACATAAATATATAGATAAAGACTTATCACACATATACACCACATATATATATATATATACACAAATACTTGCATATGTAAAACAGACACTGATTACAAATAAGACACGAAGATTGCCAAGAGTTTAGAGATGTATTTGTCAAGATTCCTGTCGATCCATGCCCTTTGGGTTACAGTGTCTTCAGTGATGCAGCCCTACCCTTTGGTGTGGGGACATTATGATGTGTGCAAGACTCAGATTTATACAGAAGAAGGGAAAGTGTGGGATTACATGGCCTGTCAGCCAGAATCCACGGACATGACAAAATATCTGAAAGTGAAACTCGATCCTCCGGATATTACCTGTGGAGACCCTCCTGAGTCTTTCTGTGCAATGGTAAGATAAAGGTTTTGAGTCAAGCATTGCAGATAAATGGGCCCAAATCACATAAGCAAACAAAGGTGGTGAGTGTCAAGATTTTCTCCTGCTGAACTAAGACTACAGGTGCCAGATGTGTTGCCACAGGCTAGCCTGGCTCACAGTGAAGACCTGTCCTACCAGGAGTTACAATGTGCATAATATGCATGCTACCCTGGAACTTCCTTCTACTCAGTTTAGATCAGGTGTCACTGAGGCAGGTGCAGTGTGTATGTATTACTAAATAAAAAGTTCAATGGAAGGTTCAAGTTCTAAGTAGTGGTTGGGGAATATGATTATGTGAGATGTATTATTTTTTTGAAAAAATAATACTATTGGCAAATCAGCTTTAAAATGTAATGGTTTCTTCTTGCACACAAGATAAGGCTAGGCCCAGACTGAACATTTCAGGGCTAGATTGATCTCAAAGTTTGCTTCGTCCAGCAGCTGTGGTAGTTTGGAAGTTCCTGGTTGAGAGGTTACAAGGGAGAAGGATTAAGGGCTCTTGAGAAACTTGTCTAGAAAAGTCTAATTTGCCTAACTCATGCAGCCCCTTATGTAAAAAAAAAATCATGGTTTTCTGTGGGTATTTTTATCAGATGGATGTTGGCAGGTTGAAGATGAATATTTATTGGGAAGGAATGACCCAGAATATACAAATATCTTTTAATAAGCAATGTTACAACATTTGCTATTTTTTGACGTGTCTAAATCTTTTCCTGGGTAAAAAACTAAATACCATGTGAAGAGGAAGCATTGAAGTGGCATGTTGAATTGCTTCTAAGGACATAGCTAAAAACAAGCAGATGGGCTACAGAGAGAGACTAGAGGTTAAGAAGGTGCTGGTGAGTGTGCTAAAGGATTTAACATGCTCATTTGGTTTATGATGTTGTTGTTCTGTTATCATTATTGTTATTATTGTTATTATAGCTGGTCTTTATTTGATATGAGCAAATGATCCTATCATTCTCCATAGAACAGATATAATCATGTGGTAGGTTTTAATGGTATTCTTGTCTGACTTTATGATTTTGAACATGGCCTGGTATCTCCAAGATAGTGAAACTATTAATCAAAGTAGCATCTGTTCACTCTCCAAAGAGTTAAATTAGCATAAGATCATCTTAGGCAGAGCCCTATAGGAAAGGTTTTGTAAGGGGAAAACAATTGTGAGCAATAATGAGTATTTTCACCTAAAAAGCTCAGGGCTTGCCATTTTTTCAGAGGTACCATTGGGAACTTCTTTGAATTATTGTACACCTGATTTTTGCGGAGCGGGAAATGAAGAGGTGGGCTATTAGATGCCACTGTGATAAAAGTGCTGTGGAAAATGAAATAATTCAAGGAGATGAGCCCTTCCCTCTGAGAAACAGGTATGTCCTTCACATTTTAGAAACTACGGGTTTCTGGAAGGAACATACTCAAACATGTGAATAAAACTATAATATATCTGCAAGAGAGGGATATTTGTTGGCTTTGTGTAAAGTCCTTAGTATTTTCTCATGAAAGGTCAGACTTAAGACCTCATTAAAAATCTGGGGTGAAATTACTCTTCGGGTGATAGGATCTGCAGAGGCCATGTTCTGGGCCAAATCTTCCTATTATTAAGGGCACTGGAGCTCTATAGTTTGCTTTCTATGACACTTGGGACAAGATCCCTCCTCTAGAATTGTTTAATAATTTACAGATGGAAGTAAAATAGCAAATCTCCATTTTCCGGGTGCTGTGGGTGGTGAGTGGTGTGTTACCAGCATGATTTGTCGGTGTGGTGTCCCTTTAGCTCAGCCTCTGGCTGGAGATTGGGAGTTCTGTGCTGTTCTCGTCCATCTTGTTAAAAGGGTTCACTTGGCATGGTGCCTTCAGGGTATTTCTCTTGCCCATCCTAAGCAGCACAGTGTATCGTTGCAGAATAGCTCAGGCCTGCCTTCCACAGTGATGTCATCTAAGATCCAACAAGCCAGTTCTTTAATTCATTTTAAAATTTTTTCTTTAATTTATTTAATGCTCTCCCCCCCTTTTTTGTGACCTTTTTTTATCGTCCGGGGCTTGAACTCTGGGCCTGGGTGTTGTCCCTGACCTCTGCAGCTCAAGGCTACCACTCTGCCCTTGGAACCACAGCCCCATGTCTGGTTTTCTAATGATTAATTGAAGGTAAGAGTCTCAGGGACCTTAGTGTCCAGGCTGACTTTGAACGATGATCATTAGATCTCAGCCTCCTGAGTAGCTAGGATTACAGCATGAGCCACCGAACCCGGCAATTTATATGTTGTATAAGGACAATATATCCTGAACCATGTCACTCTTCCATCACCTCCTGCCCCCACCCCACATCTACAACAGTCTTTTAAAAAGCTGCAACAGGCTATCTTGCAGAAATTCAGAAGCTTTAATGGATTTAAGCATGTCATCAGGTGAAGGGTTTGCCCAGGGAATCTATAAGGTTTGTGAGATGCTATGTTATCGGTCTTTAATTTGTATTCCTTAAAATGCGTATGATTGGCATAACAGATTTAATCACCTCTCTTTTAAATGCACACTTTGTGATTATTTGTAAGCAAATTATAAGCCAAGTCAATGACAGTGGCCTAATTTAGCAACACTTTTTCTCCCTGCAGTTTTGGATTTTCCATAAAATCCCTCAGCATAAGGGTTCTTGACATTAGGCTGTGAAACTGTCTTGGGATGCTAGCATATCTGGTGCTCCTTAGCCCAGGGTCTAATGACGATCCATAAAGTCATTCTTGTTATGACTTACACATCCTTTCCTGCTTGCTCGAAGTCATTATGGCCTATTACATCAGGGGAGCTGCCAATTAAGTACACTTGCTACATAACTCCAATATGTAAATACTTGCTGCAATGGGTCTCACTAGCTGAGAGACCCTTATTACCAATGAACATAGGGATTCTGACCACCCAGAAGACATTGGGTCATGGAAATACCCTGCAATTCCTAGAGCAAAATTATCTAATAGAAATGGAAGTATATTGGCATTGTGTTAACGAGCCAGAAATGTTGCCTTCATTTGAATATGGACTGAAATGTGAGGAGGAGAAAAATGATTCCATTGAATAATAGAATTGTAAGATAGGTAGTAGATCTTGGATGTTAAGTAGTATAGAATTGTTATGATAAACATACAAGCATTTATAAACATTAGTTTGTGGTTATTCTATCATCCTTACTTATAACAGCAGGATGGAGACAATATATAAACATATCCTTACATATCTGAACTATGTGCATTGGAAACTATACAATTTCTTGTTATCTAAATGCAATCTATTTGCATTGATGGTGGTTCAAACAATTACTATTTTATTATTAAGGAGAAAAGATCTACAGAATCAGGAAGGGTTAACCACTCCTTTTTTTATTTCTGGCTGGAATAATGTATTTGTGTAGATCCTGTCCTTTCAATCACATGATGATATTCAGGTAGTCCAGCTTTGTCAGGAAGCACAGATCATCAAGTGACAACCATTTGTTTCAAACTACATAAAGAGCAGGCCAGCTGAGCTGAATCTTGTGTAATGTTCAAGTGACGGCACAAAGCAATCACTTCTTTTTCATGTTTAGACAAACTTAGCCATCATATCTCCAAGCAATATACCACAGAAGCTTAAAAATGCCAACATTGACTGCAATTGTCTCTAGGCCACAGCTAATTCTCTGGAAACCTTGCACAGAAACTTTGAGAAAGAAAGCATAAGACAGACAATGTCATAGGTGCATTTGGACAATTTTGGGGGCGGATGTGCTGGTGATGGGGTTGGGGGGTTAGGAGGCTTGAGTGTTGTTTCAGAGCCAATCACAACTAAAACAGGAAACAAAGAATATTAAAAAAGTCTTTTGTGCATGTAATTTTGGCATAATGTTATGAGGCGGACTTTCCAAATTTCCCTTGGAGACTTTAGGCCTCATTAATGAGGCATGCCTATAATTACAAGTAGACTCATATTACAAAAAAAAAAAAAAGCCAAGAAAATAAAGTACTCTAAGGTGTAGTTAGCCACATTCTCATTATGTTGACTGAAATAATTAAAAGAAAGGGCATAATTTTTAAAATAAAATATCCAAATTTGAAATGGAAATGGGTTTTCTTTGAGAAATTTACTAATGTGTACCTTCATGCTTGCTTGATAGGCAGTTAGTCAACTACCTTAGTAGATCTATTAATGATCATTTCCTATTGTGCTATTTCTAGATAGACTCCTACTAAGAAAAATTATGTATTGAGTATAAGCAGTGTGGATATAACAGATTGTATCAAGTCTTGATGGAATTATGAAGGTAGTAGAAAACCTTTGACTTTTATCATTTCCCATAAGGGAAAGGAAAATGGTACTTCCAGTCTCAAGGCTATCTGTGACTTAAATTTCTCAGCTCACATCATCCCAGCTTGCCATTTTGTGGCTCTCAGGTGGCCTTTAAGAAATTAATTTGATAAACTCAATTACATTTTCAATGACAAGGGATTAATATCAATTTTTCCCAAACTGGAAATGACGTTGATTATAAAATAATTGGATAATCTTAAAAATACACTGTTCACCTGAAACATAATTCAGCAAATGGACATTTTAATAACAGTAACATGTTGGAACGGAATCACTTTATTCCTTAATTATGCAGAATGTGTGTCTTTTTTTTAAAAAACCCGTTTTGCTCATGATTAACACTTCATGGTCATTAATTCATTATAAAGACTTACTTTCATAGAAAGAAGGTGAATTCATGTTTGTCACAAATCAAGTTTCACAGAAATCAATCTTTCTGACTGATCACTATGAATTTATCAAGCAAATCCTTGCTGATGAATTTATAGTAGCTTCTTTGTATCTGTTCCATTGGGTAAAAAGTGCTTTTAGAATCCGGGAGCATAAAGTTTTATTTCCTTGTACTTCCCATTAAGATGCTCAGGCATCTCTAGGAAACTTAGGAAGAAGCTGCTAGATTTAGATTAAAGTTGTATGGTTTTGAGGGGTGCAAGTAGCTCACACCTGGAATCCTAGCTTTGCAGAAGGCTGAGATCTGAATCTCAGTCCAAAGTGAGCCCAAGCAGCAATATCTGTGAGATGCTAATCTCCATTTAACCAGGAAAAAGCTAGAAATTGAGGCATGACTCAAATGGTAGAGTATCTACCTTGAGTGAAAATGCTAAGGTACAATGTCCAAGTACAACGTCCAGGAGCTTGTACTGGCACATCCATAATACACACCAAAGTTGCCTGGTTTATAGGGGAGTTTGTGGGAGGGAGCTAATAGTTTATGGTAGGTGTTACCAAACTTACAGTGACCTCATATCTCTAATGGTTTCCTAGTAGCCTTCTCTCTATGCGTAAGAGCTCTTGTGCTGTTGGGGTAAAGCTTCACCCATGATCCCAGACAATTCTGTGTAGAGTGAAGTGGACGTTGCATATGCTATGTGCAAAACCATGGTGGTTGGGAAAGTGAACCAAACCAAATAACAAATGGTGACTGCTGCTACCCTGTAGAAGAGTTCTGATTATAATGAATGCTGAATAGCAGCGATGCAGAAGAGGAGAAATCAGATGTAGCAGTAGCACTAGGGAGTTTTCAAGGCAAACATTATCTTACAGCAAGTCCAAGGACCACTTGGAAAATACGATTCTGTTGCTAAGTGCTTAATGTTAAGCAGTATCAGAAAAAGAGAGGAAAGATTGGGTAGCAGCTCTTTAGTTACAGGTGACCTGGTAAAGAAGAAAAGAGCTTCTTTTCTTTTTTAGTGTAGTTTTATTATTATCTGGGTACTGTACACAGAGTTTTCCATTTCACACAGTTCAGGTTGAATAGCTTCTTAAATCTAATAAGATGGAAGGTGAACAAAAGTGTATAGCACCTAACAAGTTTTGCATACACACACACACACACACACACACACACACACACACACACACACACATCCTAATTTAGATGATGCTTGAATGTACCAAGTGACAGAAATATAGCCCTTCCAGATAATATAGAGCTCCAATTTCACACCAAGATTAGAAAAAAAAAAGGAAAATTGGGGAGTTTTAAATACAGAACTTGAAACACCAAACAAATGAAGCTCTATCTTGTGGTAGAGATCTTTGAGTTCCCACTTTTAGGAGCTTACTAGTAAAGATGATAATCTTGCAGCATTTGAACAGGATGAGCAGCAATGTCCTAGGATTACATAGTCTGTCTGTACTGTTTTGTGATCTCTTGGGAATAATCTCTAGACATTTGGGGAACTTGCTTTAGTTTTTATTTTTCTTTCCTTCCCTGGGTTTTAGGGTAGTTTCTAGATCCTCTGATTTTTGGAGACTGTAATTATCACCCCAGATTTCACCTCAAACAAGCAGAAGATTTATTTTCATTTGTTTTTTTTTAAATAATCTCTCTTTTGCTTACCTTGACTCCAGTCATCCTTAGAGGTGATTTTCTGTGATTTTCCTTCCATTGTCAACTAGTGTCATGAACTTGATCTTTTAACTCTCATGGTCTATTTATGTATCTGTTTTCTATATACATGCATGTATGTATGCATGCATGCAGCTATCTTTATCATCTATCTTTCAGTAGGTATTTATATAAGCAGATAGACATAAAATGGGGATATAATAGTAGATAAGGTGATGGATATATGATAGATAGATGCTCAGTAGATAATTGATATGTGGCAAAAAGATGATACATAGTAGACATATAAATAGTAGTTCTGTCTATATACTTTATTATATCCAACTTACTATATCTCATTGGTTTATGTACTCACATACACATTTGTTTCAACTGACCTTTTGCCAGGATTACCAGTCTTGACATGAGGCAACACGTGAGAGAATCATCACACTTGATGTATGCTATAGTCAACAGAGACTAATCCTTATAGTGTGCTTATAGCTCAGAGTGTTTAATGTCCTCAGATTACAAATTATATCTCAGTATATCAGATTAATGGACTACACATGGACTGCACATGATATTTGATTTCCAAACCGCTTTATATTTTTAAGAACCTTACCATTAGTTGAATACCCATAGATCTTTTTATAAATTGTAACATAACTAAAAAATTCTAGCCACTAAATTTGGGTAGCTCATGATAATGTGCTCAAGAGGAGACTAAAGAAATTAACTCTCCTCTGAGGTCTGATACTGAAACTACACATCTATCTAGGTTGTATATAAGGATATTTTTATTCATAATGGAATTCTTTAACAATATTTGTCAGAGATGCATAATTCTTGTTCACCTAAGGTATTATGAAAGAGATAAGAATATACAATGTACTATACTGTAATAATTTTGAAATATTTCTTCTAAGTATCTCTTCTTACATATAACCTGTTATCAGCTTTACCAAGTTAAAGTCATCTCACATATAGGGTTTTTTTAACCTTTTATTAATAACTGTAAATATTTAGTTTTGTAACTGTCAGATTTTGTCTTCCCACAATGATATCTAATGTTTCCATGTGGGTGTTTTTCATTCTATTGGATACTGATACGATGACATCACAACAGTGTTCTGCCCTTTAAACAGATCCTTTCCCCTTCACCCCTCTTACCATGTTATATAAATAATGAACTCTGCTGAACATATTATGTGATCTTGAGTTGAGACTAAAGGGAAGAGCTGTGCTCCTGTAGTCTCAAGAATAGAATTGTCCCTGAACAGAATGACATTGCATGTGTCAGATATGGGTTTTGAGATGCCTTCAGGATTCGTCAGGTCTTTCTCTCTCCACGTTTCTTTTTGTGACCTGAAGTTGAATTGTGGAGGAGGAAGAAAAACGAAACTTGGGTTACCCGGAAAAGCAGATTCATTCACTGGGAAAAAAATGCTGAAGAAAATTATGCTTTCTAACTTCATCTTTAAGATTTGGCTTTAAGATTTGCTTTAAATCGACCCACAATGATAAATACATCTTGCTTCAGCAATGAGTAAACTACACTTACCCATACTCATAGGTAGAACAAAAGCCTCACAAAATAGTGCTTATCCTTTCTAAGTGCTAGGTTCTCTGATATTTTTCTTCCTTCTTATTCTTTTTATTGTTTATCAAATTGTTGAAAATTATATACTGGATATGACCCACAAATTATATGTAGCAGTTTTTGAAATTGTATAAATGAAGCTTACATAAAGAAACACTGTATATATCTTTGTATAATTTGCTTTCTTTAACTTGTCATTGTGTATGTGCAAATGTGTGTATGTATGTGTGTGCATGCTGATCCTAGGGCTTGAACTCAGGACCCGGGCACTGTCCCTGAGCTTTTGTACTTCAGGCTAGTGCCCTACCACTTAAGCTACAGCTCCATTTCTGATTTTGTTTTTGGTAGCTAATTAGAGATAAAAGTCTCACATATTTTTCTGCCCAGGCTGGGGGGCCTGCTGCTCAGACGAAATAGCATGGATTACAGACACAAGCCACCAGTGGATGTCCAGTGTCATAATATTTTGGCAACATAATGTTTTGGAGATATACCATTGATGTATATTTCTTCAGCTGTCTTCTGTTTATTGACATTTAGGTTATTTGGTTTTTATATGTTAAGGCTCTTGACTTGTGATACCCACCAAACAGACAGTTAACAATGTATATAACCACCAACATGTTAATTTTTTTTTAAAGTCATGTCTGTTCTCCTGATCTTGGCCTCCCAAGTAGACAGGATTACAGGTGTGAGCCACCATGTCTGGTCACATTTTATTTTATTAAAGATGAATTTATTTGCTTCTTGTGAAAGTTGATTTATACTGCTTCTTGGTTACTTACATTTCACCATTTCAATTATTTACCCCATATACTTTTGGCCCTGTTTCTAATTTTTGTACAGAATGCACTATTTTTAAAAGATGTGTAGGCATGCATATATGTAAATTTAAGCCTTTACTCAAACTCCATTTTTTTGTTAGTTTAATTATGGACTTCCTTTTTTTTTTGCCAAAAAAGAGACCTTACTCTATCAGGTGTCTTGTCCAGGATTTTGGTGACAGCAAGTCATAGTCTTGAAATCAGAAAAGACTCAGCTGAGAGCTCCTGATAGAAAACCTTCACAAAGTTTCTATTTATTCTTAAGCAAAGCATGTTTTTTTTAACTGAAAATCAGTGTTTTCAGAAATAATTGCATTGTGAAACGTATTGTTTGAGTAAAGCTGCTAATGGCAAGTCTCCTTTGGTTTTCATTGAGCTATCCAGTGGACAGAGTGGCTCCTCATCTGCCAGATTTAAATGTTAGAATCTCTTCTCTTACAATTGGGAAAGATGGTAAAAGTTGTTTTACAAGCATAATATAGGAAGCCACTGTGGTTGGCAGGTTGTGAGTTTCTCCTCATATTGCTGGAAATAGATTCTCAGAGAATCCACTCCCTGAAAAAAAAATTAAAGATGAGAGCTGAGGAAGACTTGAATTGGTTTTCACTCTTTGACCTGCTTTGAAGCTGACTTCTAAAATATTAAATGAAGAACTGAGCTGGGTATTGCTCCAGTATGGAGAATGTGCCCCTTTGTTCTAGAAGGTGGATGCCCATGGAGATCCAGCTTCTGACATTACTATCAGGTCGTATCTGCACAGCGATTTTCCACAACCCAAAGAACTTTCTGATTCTTTCCTGTTGATTCCCTTCCTTGCTGCAAACAACAAAATATAGAAATCAAATATACTTCCATACAACTTCCAGGCACAGTATAAAAGTTAATCTTGTGTTTCAGCAACATCAGTATAGTCCCTCTGTATTGATTTATAAGAAAGAAGAATTTATACTTGGGTTGAAAAAACCAGACAAGCATGAAAGATATAAAAATGAGAGACTGTTCAAGAAAAAGAATCTTCTATTTCCTTTTTGGATTTTTTTTCCTTTGCTGATAACTGGGTTTGAACTCAGAGCTTTGCACTTGTTAGGCACACACTCTACCCCTTGAGCCACCCCCCTTCCCCAGTCATTGAGTCTTGATTTCAGTACCCTCTTTTGAACCTGCAGCATGGCTTGGACGACAGGCACTCATTACCATGCTCAATTTACTGGTGGAAATGGACTGTTACTTTTTCTTGGGCTGCTCTTGAACCACAGTCCTTCTGATCTCTGCCTCCCAAGTAGCTGGTTTTTACTGGAACAAATCATTATGCCTACTAACACGTTACATTCCAAAGAAAAAAGTTTTCATAGGTAGATAGGTGTCAGAAGAAGCGAAAAATAAAATCTTCCTAGCAGACCCAAGGAGCTTGGGTATGTAGGTTATATAAAGGTATACCAGAAACCCTCAGCCTTTAGAGCATGATATCAGTAGTTATGGATTGCCTTGTGGAGCCAGGTCAACTGAGGTCATTCACCCCGTAGACTGCCGAGGGATTCTTTAATAGGAGAGAAATTCACCTGCATGAACTGCATGGGTTCCATAAGAGGGCCTGCATATGACACAGAAGAAATGAGCTGGGGATATATTTAGTAACCTAAGATGGTGGACGCACAGACCATTTCATGTGGTCTTTGTTATTTTGAGATTTGGAATACTCCCCTATGAGGCAGGGTTATATATTCCCTTGATATTTTGTTATTGGGTTCATAATAATGTCTTCTTTGGCTATAGCAGATACTGCAGAGGCTGATGCTCTGTGTGTGTGTGTGTGTGTGTGTGTGTGTGTGTGTGTGTGTGTGTGTGTGTTCACCAGAGCTTCATCTCAGACCTTATGCTCTTGCTTAGCTTTTTCTTTTTTTCTTAAGGCAGGCATTCTATCACTTTAGCTACACTTCCATTTACCGCTTCTTATGCTGGTTAACTGGAGATAAAGAGCCCCACAGATTTGTCTGCTAAGGCTGGCTTCAAAACTATGAGCCTCAGGGCTCAGCCTCCTGAGGAGTTAGGATAATGGGTGGGAACCACACTGGCAGAATTTTCTGCCTATTTGCTGAGTTGAATTTGTGCTGTATTTTTACATATAATACTTGTCGCTGTAATCTATAAAGAACTCATGTGATGCTATAAGTTGTAGTAAGTAGTTGGCTGGTGTGGGTCCTTATAACACTCAAACCTATCATTAGCAGGCCACCATGTGAAGTAACTGAGACGCGAGGTTAAGTAATTTTCCAAGCTGAGTGGTGGGAAGAGAATTAAGCCCGGCACTTCTGCACTCATGCACTCTTCTGTTCCTTCCTAATTTTATTTGAAGCATGTGTGATCAAACCATAGCGAGCAACTCTTTTAAAATCACAGTTTTGATTTCGACTAGGAGCTACCAAGCTATGATTTTGTTATTTAAAAAGCCTTTTATCTGAAGTAACCTCGGGAAATTGGATTCTGTAAACAGAGTGTGTGGAATGTTGGAAATATACTTTAGGTGATGTCTTGTCTTCATTCAGAGGTGAGAGAGTCAATTGGTGGTGTTTGTTCCCATTCTTGTTTTCTTTGCTATTGACATAGTCATAAAAATGGAAATAAGCTCTTAGAAATTGTAGCAAGCTGAGTATAGATTGTAGTCACCATCTCCAACCAGAAAAAGAAGTCAGCAACTGTTGACTAGTTAGCAAAAAAATCATATTGTTGTGGGTGTGTGTTGAGAAAGTAGTTAGCATGATGCTTTTGTTTTGTTTTTGTGTTTTTCACAGAGTCAATAGAAACTGTGATCAGAGCCAACTGTCTACTTGGTGTTTTTCCTTAGACACCAAAACTACTAGGTGTTTAAAATTTGACAAACTTGCATTGTAAGTATGTCGAAATCAGCTCTACATTTAGCTTCTCTCCAAATGAGTTCTGCATTTAGTCTTTCCCATATCCATAAATGTAACTCATATCCATCTATTTAGCTGCTCAAGATAAGCAATCCAAAACCCTCCATAACTCCTTTATATCCCATACAACATATACCAGCGTGTACTATTAGCAAAATCTTTAAAATATATTCCAGACTTGACCATTTTTCCATTCTCTCCTGCTAACAACTAGGTCCCAGGCAGCTTCCTCTCCAGGCCCAAGCCTATACTATTGCCTAATAAGTGTCTTGATTCCCCCTTTTGATTATTATCAAGGTTATTTGCCCAGTATAGTACAACATATAATATATGAAGATAGGAGTGTAATTTTAAGGATGTTCCTGTGAATGGACTTCCATATCTCTACAAGCAGTATTTCTAAGGACTCAGCCAATAGCATGTAGAAGAAATTTGTTTAAAACTTGTAGTGAATACGTACAAATTTTTCTTAGCAATGTTCTCTATACAATTAAGGTATAACAACTGTTTACAAAGCATTTGTTTTGTGTTGTGTGTCATTAGTAATCTCCGGGTGATTCCAAGTAAATGGGAGAGCATAGATAGGTATAGACAAATTGTCTCTCATCCATATTTACTGGCAGTACTAGGATTTAAAGTCATGGCCCCATGCATGCTACGGAAGTTCTCTACTTCATAAGCTAAACTTCATTCTTTTCTTTTTACTTTGGTTTTTTTTTTCACATACAGTCTCAAAGTTTTTGTTTGGGGCCAGCCTCAGACCATCATCTTGTCTGTCTTCACATCCAGTTTGCACCTTGAAATATAGTCTCCCTAATATTTTCCCTTACCTATTCTTGAACCACAATCCCCTCATCTCTGACTCCCAAGCAGCACAGACTATAGGTATAACCCCTTGTGCACAGCACTATGGTGTTTCAGATAACTGATCTGAGTACCAATATCCATGCTCCTGATATGAAAGAATAACTGTGATTTTAAAAAGTGAGTGAGCCAGGCACTTCCCCTCTTCATTTTCCTCTTGTATTTTTGTGTTCATTCAAAATGAAATGCAAACTCTTAACAGTTGCCTGAGGACCCCATATAATCCCTGCATATTGCTTGATTTGCATTCCAATGCTCTCACCATGCTCATTCCTCCTGGATCACTGGCTTCAAGTCACCCCCAGCACCTAGGGGTATTCCTATTTTTGTTTAGAGATGCATTCTCCCATCCAATACTAACCAGGCCCAGCTCGGCTTAACTGCCAAGATGGGAGGACATGTCCAGAGACTAGATTTGATTCTCAGAATCTTTCTGTGGCTTCTCTACCTTTCACTTGGGTAGTTACAAAACCTTCTCCCAGGAGCCTAGGTAACCATCCTGGTATTTATTCCCATTGAATTATGTGTTTATTCTCTATAGTTAGTGGTACAAAGGAATTACCACCCAACAAATCAGTTCATAAACTGAATACAAGCTGATCAATGTCATCCCTTTCATCACTTTCCCCTAATCTCTCCCAAGTCAAACCCTCCCTTCAATTTGCTTAGATTTACAGGATATACATTGAAGAGTAGAACTATGTTCTCCTCTACCCCTTCCCTTCTTCATTTATCTACCTTCCTTCTACTGGACATCTTCTGCCACATGTTTCAAGTATCAATTTCCTGGTATTCATTTTATTGGACAATGAGTTTGTTTTTCTAAGGAATTCATCCATTGGAAATACTATATTAGGTTAATACACTTGCATTCAATCCCATATATATTAACGTGTACGTTTATAAATGAGTTCTGGCTTTCTGTTAGGAGAGCATACGTGCATCCTTTGTGTCTTTGGGCCTGAGTACTTCATATAACATTATTTTTTTCCAGGTCCATTAATTCCTTTGTAAATTACATAATGTCATTCTTCCGAGTGAATAAGCAAAATTCAATTAATTCACCTGTCCACTGAGGGGCATCTTTACTATTTATGTACACTAACTGACAAGATGGTAGTTAAAGTTAAACTGAGTAGTGCAGCAATGAATATGGATATGCAAGTGGCTTTGCCATATCCTTATTTATAATCTTTTGGATAAATGCCAAAAAATGATATTGCTGCATGGTAGGGTAGTTTTATATTTCATTTTCTGAGGAATCTCTAAACTGCTTTTTAGAGAGGTTCAGTTTGTGTACAGTCCCACCAACATTCATACCATCATCTGTTATTCTAAGTGAGATAAGATGGAATCTCTGTTGTTTTGATTTGCATTTTCTTTATGGCCAAAAATGTTGAGAATTTATTTGTATGTCTATTGGCAATTTAAACTTCGGAGAATTCTTTATTTAGTTCTTTGCTCACTCATTCATTGGATTGTTGATTCTTTGAGGCTTTAGTTTCTTGCACTCTTCATATATTCATATATTCTGAATATTAGGCCAATGTTTAGCATATAGCTAGCAAAGGTATTCTCCCATTGCAGAGGCTGTCATTTTAGCTTTTTTTTTTTTTTTTTTTTTTTTTGTTCGTTGTGGGGCTTGAATTCTGGACCTGGGCGCTGTCCCTGAGTTCTTCAGCTCAAGGCTTCCACCCTACCTCTTGAGCAACAGTGCTATTTCCAGTTTTCTGGTGGTTAATTGGAGAGAAGAGTCTCACAGACTTTAGTGATCAGGCTGGCTTTGAACTGTGATCCTCAGATCTCAGCCTCTTGAATAGCTAGGATTACAGGCGTGAGCCACCATGCCAGCTTCATTTTAGCTTTTTAACTATGTTCTTTGCCATGCAGAAACTTGTTTACTGTGGTCCCTTTCATTAATTCTCTTACAATTACTGATCCTCTGGAAATTTGTTGTTGTTGTTGTTGTTGTTGTGGGGCTTGAACTCAGCCTGGGTACTATCCCTGAGCTCTTTAGCTCAAAGTTACTGCCCTACCCTTGAGCCAAGCCCCACTTCCCTTTTTCTAGGGGTTAATTGGAGATAAAACTCTCAGGTCCTTTTGTGCCTGGGCTGGATTTGAGCCTTGATCTTCAGATGTCAGCCTCCTGAGAAGCTAGGATTACAGTGTCAGCCACTGCGCCCAGCTGATCCCCTGATTTTTACTCAGAAAATTCCTGCCTAGGCCAATAAGTTCTGATGTTTCTCTTACTCCTTCCTGTGAAAGTTTAAAGGTTTCATGTCTTACATTGAAATCTTTGGTTCATTTTAATTGGCACCAGTAGAGGGTAACGGTAACAGATAGGGATCCAGTTTTATTTTCTTGCAAGTGAATATCCATCTTCCCAACACCATTTGTAGAGGGTGGCTTTTTACCATCCTATGTTTTTGGATCCTGTATCAAATATTAGATAGCTGTAGGCCTTAGGTTTGTTTCTCAGTCTTCTATTTTGTACCACTGGTCCTCAGGCCTGTTTTTGTGCCACTTACAAGATGTTTTCATTACTGTACCTTTAAATTGGAATTTTAAGTCTGGAATTTATTCCTCCAGCACTACATTTTTTTTTATGGCTCCCATAATCCCTCTTTTTTATTTTTTTAATTTATTTTTTTATTGTAATTAGTAAAAGGGTTACATGATATTTGCCAGATAGAAGGTGCATTAATTCACATACATTGATACCCTTTCACATGTCTTGGTACCCGTTTCCCTCCCCCCCCACACCCCCCTTTCCTATCAAATTTCAAATATCCAAATACAAATAAATTCAATAAATCAGATAACAAAGTGAGATACTATACCAATATGAGATAACCAAGGGACAGCAAAGGAGATGAGAGACAACATAGTACATTAAGGACAACAATCATTCATTATATGGCTTTTGTTTCAATATCTTGGAGGTCCTTTCAATTAGCTTCACATTATATGGCCTTATGTATCAAGATTTTGCTCTATTGCAAATCTCTGCTAGTAGAGCCCAAGGTTTCTACTGATTACAGCACTACATTTTTGCTCAGGATTTTTTATATGATTCTGGGCCTTTTGTGGTTCTATATATGAATTTTTGAATTGTTCTCTCTATATCAGTATCAGTGAAGGTATTTTGATATGTGTTGAATTTAATTACTAGATTTCCTTAGGTAGTTAATTCTGCCAATTCAGGAATATTAGAGGTATTTCTGCTTCATAATATCTTCTTCTATTTCTTTCTTTAAATTTTTATAGTTTTTATGGTAGAGGACATTTCTTTGGTTAGGTTGATTCTTAGGTGTTTTATTTTTTTGAATCTATTGCAAATGAAGTTGCTTTTCTGATTCCATTCTCAGTCTTTTCACTGTTGGGCCATAGAACAGCTACTGATTTTTTTTGTGGATTGATTTTTTTACCCTGCTACTTTGCCAAAATTATTTATCAGCTCTGGGAGCTTTGGGTCTCCAGGGTCCTTTAGATATATGGTTGTCATCTGAAAATAGGAATGGTTTTACTTCTTCCTTCCCTAGTTGAGTTTCGTTTAAGAAATTATACTACTATCCTGAAAAAGAGTAGAGATGGTAGAAATCCTTTTCTTGTTCTTGAGAAACCTTACAGTTAGTTGACTGCATAGATGAACTGGAACAGACATCTACAGATTATTTTGCCCAGCAGCTGTACAATATGCATTCTTCTCCGTAGCCCATGAAAGAGTCTCTAAAATGGAACATACTCTAAATCATAAAGCAAATCTCAGAAAATTTAAGACAATTGAAATCATCTTGTTTATCCTATCAGATCATATGGAATAAAATTAGAGCTTCATAGCAAAAGATACACAGAAAACATGGAAACTAGGGAAACTGAATAACAAATTGTCAAATAAGTGGCTCATCCAGGAGATAAGAAGGGCAATTCAAAAGTTTCTAGAGGAGCTGGGAGTTTGGACTAGTGGTAGAGTGCTTGCCTAGCATGCACGAAGACCCAGGGTTCGATTCCTCGGCACTACATACATAGAAAAAATAAAAAGCCAGAAGTGGTGCTAAAGCTCAAGTGGTAGAACTCTAGCCTTGAGAAAGTCCAAGGACAGTGTTCAGACCCTGAGCTCAAGCCCAGAACTGGCAAAAAAAAAAGTTTCTAGAATCTCACATGAATGAACATATAACATACAAAAACCTTTTGGACCCAGCTAAGACTGTACTAAGAGAAAAGTGTACAGCTATAAGCTCCTATTTCAACAAATTAAAGAAATCCCAAATTAGCATACTAATATAGTACCATAAGCTCCCAGAAAAACAAGAAGAAACAAACTTAAGACCAGTAAACAAAAAGAAGTAATGATTAGATGAGAAATTAATGGGCTAGACACTAAAAGAGCCATACAAACAACAAAGCAAAAAGTTGGATTTTTTTGAAAACCTTAACAAAGTTAATAAGCCTTTAGTAAACCTGGCTATAATAAGAAGACAAATCACCCAAACAAGTAAAATTAGAGATGAAAAAGGAGACATCAAAGTAATATGACTAAAATTCAGAATATTATGGGGAATACTTTGTAAACCCTTACACTCACAAACACATATGTCCATCTATCAAAATAGAGTACATTCATACATAGCATCCATGTAGCAAAATTGAGCCAGGAGGATATGAACCACTTAAGCAGATCTGTAACAAGTAATGAAATCGAGATGATAAAAGGAAATTCTCAATAAAGAAAAGTTCTGATGTCAATGATTTAAGAGCTGAATTCCATAAGACTTTTAAAGCAGAACAGATGCCAAAACTACTCAAACTCCTCCATGAAATAGAAAGTGAGGAAGGGACAAATTACTACCAAATCCATTCTATGAAGCCAGAATTATGCTTATCCCAAAACCAGACAGAGACTCAAAATAAAACAACAACAATACCAACAGAAAAAACCCACTATGAAAATCAGTGTTAGATCAATAAAAAGAATGAAATTGATTAAACCCCAAAGGACATATGAGAGAGATACATTGGAAGTCTAATAAATATCTGCTTTGTCTGAGAAAAAAAAATCAGTGTTAAGGGCTGGGAGTTTGGCCTAGTGGTAGAGTGTTTGCCTAGAATTCACAAAGACCTGCATTCAATTCCTTGGTACTACATACATAGAAAAAGCCAGAAATGGTGCTGTGCTCAAGTAGTAGAGCTCTAGCCTTGAAAAAGCCCAAGGACAATGCTCAGGCCCTGAGTTCTAGCCAGGACTGGCAAAAAAAAAAATCAGGAATTATTGAACCTCAAAGAAAACCCACTTTAGAAGATTCTCTTCAATGAACATGAATGCAAAACTTCAAAATAAAATACTTACCAACTGAATTTAACAACTAATAAAGTTATATACTATGATCAAGCAGGATCCATCTCAGGAATACAAGACTGGTTCAATATATGTAAATCAATAAATGTAATACAACAAATTAACAGATTATGAATTCTGTTTTTCTCATTCAATGGTACGCTTCATATTATTATATAATTAAATAAGCTTAAGGAATCATATTTGTCTTAGTTTTTTGACTTATAGTTAGGTTTTAAATCCTTTCCCAGCAAGCGTAATTAACTTGAAATTTCTGATAAAAAAATATGTGTGTTGTGACCCTTCATCTCACACCTTTGTTTTAAATTTTTTAAAAGTAAATTATTTGTGGGGGGAGGCAGGAGTTTGGTCTAGTGGTAGAGTGCTTGCCAAGCATACGCGAATACCCAGGTTCAATTCCTCTGTACCACATACATAGAAAAAAGCCGGAAGTGGTGCTGAGGCTCAAGCTGTAGAGTTCTAGCCTTGAGAAAGTCCAAGGACCGGGCTCAGGCTCTGGGCTCAAGGCTAGGACTGGCAAAAGAAAAGTAAATTACTTGGAATTTATGTGAGAATTGCTGATAAATATTCTGAATTCTAAGTCGATAGAGGAGAATAAAAGTTAATAAAGTAAACATCCAGTCATATTGAAAACTTCTTGAACTATATATTTCTATGTAGGGTAGCAAGTTTTACAACTGAAACACCCAAGATCCAGTCCTAGGAATTAAAAGATAGACTGTCACCTGTAATCACAATCCATAATATCTTCTCCAAAATTCAGTGTCTTCATTACTGGACTATAACAATGGCCTTATATTGCTATCAGACTAGAAGTCTTACTGCTTACTTTGCAAGATGATTTATAAATATTACCTCATCCATCACTAGTATGACTTATTCCCTTGATGAAAACCAGAGGGTGATATGTAACTGTAATAAATTTGGACAGTGAAGGAAGGTTCCATTTCCAATTATATCCACAGCCAGGAAGCTTCCAGGTAGCCTGACGAAGGAAGTAGATCAGCATACATTTTGTGTGTTTTCTTGTTTGGTGGGAGGGATTTGTGGTTCCTACAGGAGTATCTCCGCTGAGACATTATCTTCCGTCCTCCTAAAGAGGAAATATTGCCCCTTCTAGGAAGGAAATTTCTGGAATTATGGGGTTTAAGTGCCTCAGTTCTTCTGAAGTGAATGTTTTAACTTGAGAAATTTTGTATCCTTAAGGATATTTGATTGAGACCCAAAGAAGCATAAAAGTTTAAGTAAAATATTGTCAAGTTATTTCACTATTTTCTTTGAAGAAATAAGATAATGGTGCCTTTTAACACAGTGTCTGGAATATAGAAAGACGTTGATGAATATTAATTATCTTTCTTATGGTGATAATCATGTCTGTTGCTAAGTTTCTGATCATTCTGAATCTGCTTTGAAAGGTAATCTGAATGCTTTTCTGTTAGCCTTCCTTTCTGTGAACCTCTTGCTCTTCCCCTCCAGTTTCTAATGGCATCTAATAACTAACTGCTTATGGAGTTCAGGCTCCAAGCCAGGTATTTAAAATCACAATAATTTCAGAACTGTGGTTTTAAAGTAAATGAAATGTATTCTAAATAACACAGAATTAAAATAATCACTCATGGATGCAAAGGCATTTGCTGGGAGATTACAGTGGCTCAGAGTATTAGCAATTGTACTAGACATGCCTAAAAGCAGAACAACTATTTCTGAAAACCACCAAAAAAAGTTATCAAAGTAAGTGATTACGGAGAAAAAAATAAAAGCTTCTTTTATTCATAGCAATTTGGAATAGACTCAATATTGGCTCGCATGGAAGCATCACAATAGGGAAGGATTCTTGGATGGAAAATGAGAATACTGGGCTTTACCTTAATTCTCCTGGCTTCTGTGTTATATGTCTTATCATCTTTTATGGAAAACAGGTAATGGCTCTCCAACATGTGCTCTATAAGTGGACCAACACATTGTCAGGTGACTCCTGAATTCTGGGCATCCAAGAGAATCCCACTGTGGTTTTAATTTTACACAATTGTCGATTTACTTAGACACAATAAAGTTGCTTTGTCTAGGTGACTGTGAATTGGAAGAAGGATATCTGTTTCATAGCCTTGGATAACAGGAATTAGGAGAGCAGGCTAGACCTCAGCTCTCACCTACACTTCACTGGCATGTCTTGTGTTGAGCCCAACCTGCCCAGCTGTGTTGGCTGGTCCGGTTCATTATGCAGACTTGTCAATTACAACCTGATTACACATTGCATTCTGAAATGAGTGCCATACAAGGGGAAAGATTTGACTGTCCATACAGAAATTTGATTCTATCCTTCCTTTCCCTTTTTTTCATTTCCTTCCCTCTTTCCTTCCTTCCCTCCATCCCTCCCTCTTTCTTTCCCTCCTTTCCTCCCTCCCTACTTTCCTTGCTCCTTCCTTCTTCCTTTCTTTTTTCCTTCCTTCCTTCCTTCTTTCCTTCCTTCCTTCCTTCCTTCTTTTTCCTTTCTTCTTTCCTTCTTTCTTTTCTTATTTTTTTCCTTTCTTGTGCTAGACTGAGGTTTGAACTCAGGGCCTAAACACTGTCCCTTAGCTTTTATCTTCAAGGCTGGTCCTCTACCACTTGAATCGCAACTTTAATTCTGAGTGTGTGTGTGTGTGTGTGTGTGTAATTGAAAATAAGAGTCTCACAGATTATATTGTCCAGTCTGGCTTAAAACTAGCATCGTCAGGGGCAGGAGTTTGGCCTACTGGTAGAGTGCTTGCCTAGATTTCACGAAGACCCAGGTTCGATTCCTTGGTACCACATACATAGACACAAAGCCAGAAGTGGTGCTGAGGCTCAAGTGGTAGAGCTCTACCCTTGAGAAAGTCCAAGGACAGTGCTCAGGCCCTGAGCTCAAGCCCAAGACTGGCAAAAGAAAAAAACTCAAAATACTACCATCCTCAGATCTCAGCCTTCTGACTAGTTAGTAGTTGTGGAATCAGACACCAGTGCCCACCTATTCCTAAAGCTATTCCTAAAGCTATGAACATATCCAGTTTTCAGGCTGAGTGTGCAGTTTAAGTGGTACAGTACATACCTACCAGGTTTAAGGCCTTCTGTTCAAATCCTAGTACTATTCCTAAAAATTTATATAATTGTACGCATTTGTCACTGGAACCCCTACATTAAATAAATTTGCACCGCTAAGAGTAGAAATTTGGCTGCCAACTCCTTTTCCTCTGTGAACTACACTTCTAGTGCAATTTTAAAAGTGAAGTTTCTTCGCAGTGTAACTTCCTTATTGTAGTAGGTAGTTCTCATGCTCACCACTTCATTTGTAATGATCTCTTTTAGTTTTTAGCACAAAGCAGAAGGGGATCTCCTTGAACATAGGGTCCCGTTCTCTGTTTTATTCTCAGCAATTAATACAATGCCTGGTACAGAGAGGGACGTCAAGATCCTGCTATGGAATGAAGCATCTTTCTCTCAATCTGTGTTCCTAAATCTCAGCTCTCTCTACTTTAATTCTTTCATTTTTACTATTTTTGCTCAATGATATTTTCTGCTACTTTGTAGATACACATGGGGATATTTTACTATTGTATGGCTTTATTGAGGGACTCTTCCATGAGTCATAGGTTGAAAATATGATATCCAGAGTGACAATTTGGAAAATAGTGTGGTCCTTTCAGACTAACATACAGTGAGCAGTTTAGGTCATTGAAGATGGAGGATTAAAGTGTTTTGTAATGGGACTTTGGTTATTGCTTTTTTGAAATGAGCATGTATTAGTTGTCCCTTCATTTAGTTTCGCATCCCTCCACCTCCTCCTTTTAACTATTTTAAACAAGTTTCATGATTCCATTTTAAATATGCATTTAATATATTCTGACCCTTGTCAGTTCTTGCGAGAAAGTTATCATAAAAGGAGTAAGTCTGACCTCTCCCAACACTCTCTGCTTTCTAATTGGATGTCTTGATTCACAGTACACCTCGGCTGTGACTGTAACGCCATTCATCGTCTTCAAGCACCTGATCTGGACATCCCAACCTCCAGAGTTATGCTACATAAAACTCTTTCTCTTCATAAGCACTCCTGTGTCAGGTTCTCCATCAAGGCAATAGAAAGATGACCAGTACGATTAATAGTGTCTGTCAGTTATATATTTTCTAACTTAATGGGCTCCCCCTTAGCTTGGTTAGTTCATTTCCACATGTGCTCGGGGGAATCTTTGCTCTACAACCTTTTGTGGGTCATGATGGAAAATGAGGATAATAAGCATTCAGGAAGCTTCACTAAGTAAATATTTACAAGGAATAGATATATAGAAAGAGGACTCTAATAAGAAGTGTGCTGTTGTTTATTCTCATGGGTCCATGATGGCCTCATGAAAGATGATTTTTGAACTGAGCTCTGAGGAAAAAGTAGATTCCTTCAGCAATGAGAAAAGAAACATTTAGTCTTGAGGAAACTTCAGAGTATCTCGTGTGTGTGTGTGTGTGTGTGTGTGTGTGTGTGTGTGTGTGTGTGTGTGTGCCAGTATTGGAGCTAGAACTCAAGGACTGGGTGTTGTCTCTTAGCTTTGAGTAAAAACCCCAAGAGACAACACCCAGCTTTTTTAAAATGGTGAATTAGACCTTTATTAGTTAGACTTTTCCGCCCAAGCTGGCAGAAAATGCTCAGATCTAAGACTCCTTGAGGAGCTAGAATGACAGGCACGAACCCACTGCAACCCAACTCAAAGTTGATCTTTTGTTTTCCTTTTTAAACAATTTACTTTTCTGAGTCTGTTTTGACAATAACAACTGTTATGCCTCTGTTACATCTGAATTAATCTAAATACGATTCAGCTGTCTTTATATTTTCCAGGACACAAGACACTACCACCATTCTTTATCGGTGGCATGTTCTCTCTCATCTATGAATCATTCAACACAATAATGTGAGTAAAGATAGTTTATAAAATAGAATGGTTTGTATAAACTAGGAGAAAGTGCTATACAAAAGGAAACTGCCATCATTGTGTCACTGGTTAGCCAAAAGGACCATAATAAACAGAGAATTTGGAAGCAAGCAAATAAACTTAATCTATGTCTATGACCTTAGACCTTCATAAAGTCACCCACTGTGCTACCTCAAACCTAAATCTTCTTTTCACCAAATACTGATTTATGAAACATGATCTTTTCTCTAGTATACTAAGCTATTAGTTTTTTAAACCATTGCTTCCCAATAAGAAACATTTATAAAATTACTGAAAAGCTACTTTACTAGGTTCCCCTTCCCACAGTATTCCAGAACAAATCTTACTAGTTCCATCAATCTGCTTCTATTAGAGTGCAACAAATTTATTCTCAGTAGCTAAGAAGAATTTTTTTTCTAGAAGAATTTTCCCATAAATGATAGGACATCAGTATTGCCTTTTTCCTAGCCTGCTAGTTGGAATAATAAATATTACACATGGCTCATTTTTATCAGTGTAAATACTCTTGAAATTTGTACTTATAAAATTTGTACTTTAAAATAACATCTCTAAGCTGGGATCTGGTATCTCACATCTGAAATCTTAGCTATTAAGGAGGATCTGAGGATCACAGCTTGAAACCAGATCAGGCAGTGAAGTCTAAGTTTCTTATATCTAATACACTATTCTGAAAAAGCCATACTGTTGTTCAACTGTTAGAGTGCTAACCTTGAAAAAAAAATCTCATGGGAAGCTCTGAGGTCCTGAGTTCAAGCTTCCGGACTGGCATTAAAATAAAGAGAGAAAACACCTAAATAGTTCCATGTATCTTGAGTCTTATTAATTCTAATATGTAGGTAGGCAAGCCCCATTTTACAAATGGAAAAAATAGCTCAAGTCGTGAACGGAAAAATTACTTTTCCATAAGTCACAATCACTAATTAAAAGCATCTCATATTAGAAGTTATATTTCTGTTATGATTGAGTACATTGCACTAGGCACTCAGTGTATAGCATGATTAGCTTAATCTTCAAATGAAAGTGTAGTAGACTTCAGAAGCATGTAAATATAACTGCCCTTGAGTTTGCTAAGCTCTCTTTTGTTCTTTTCATGCCTGTATTTGCTTGTTAGTTAAGTAAGCACTTGGCAAGAAAACATTGCCATCATTATTGATGCTTCTTACCTTGGGTTTTCATAGGCTTATGAAAGTCTCCACAGAAATCATGGCTGAACACATTCCTCTGGGTACCATAGGATCAGAGGCATTGGGCTATTGACAAATTGATACCAGAAAAGAACTCTGAGATCTCTAGAGGAAAAGTAACCCTATAATTTTGCAGAATAAGTAATGGAACTTTGCTGTGAAACTAGAATGTTAGTCATGCAGTTGTAGTCTGAAATGAATGAGCCAATTTTCAAACACTCTTCTCTCCTTTTCTCCCTCCCTCCCTCTCTCCTCCCCTCCCCTTCCTCACTCCCTTTCCCTTTATTCCTTTCTTCTCCTTTTAAAATTTATTCTTTCTTCTTTACCCTTCCTTCTTCCCTTATTTTCTTCCTTTTTAATATAATTGTATTGTTATTATAAAGGTGTTATACAGAGGTTACTATTTCATGTCTAGTAACACATACAATTCTTTTTTAACAATGTCATCTCTTCCTTCATTTTGCTATAGTTTCCCCCTGTCCACTTCTTTTATATGGATATCCATAACTAACATAGAAAATCACTAGTAAATTCCTCACTTTAGAATAATGTTAAGAAAACATAACAACAAAAAGACAGTAGCACCAGAATCTAATAAAAAGTCATTTCAGGAACATTATAAAAACTTATAATTAATTATTAATCTATAAAATGGGATGCTATAGCCAGAAAGTATGTTTCTGATATCCTATACTTTTTCAATATTTTAGAAAGTAGTATTTTCCTGTGTTGGTAGACATTTTTGTTACTTTTATTTTAACTTAACTCTATATATCTATTTACACCTATTCATAACCCTACTCCTTCCTAAAGGAAAATAAAAATGAATCTACTTTGAGGTGGCATTTAGCAAGGACATCAAGATCAATCCAGTATTATACCTATTTCAAAAAAGTAGTGTTTTTAATTGCATTCTGGATGAATGTAAAGACAAGAACATTTCCTACTCTGGGCAAGGTTTTTAATCTCTCAAACACAGGGTTTGATTTAGAGAAGCATTTTAGCCAAAAATTCTATAAACAAAAACTTGAACTCACTAGATAAATTTTGTTCATCCCATGGCAAGTTGAGAAGTTTGTCAAAAAGATCATCAATTGAAAACATGATGTTTTTGATAAACTGAAATCTGCTGAAGCTATTGATAAATTCAGTTGCCAATGTAACTAGCCTTTTATATCTTTCCTTTTCTCTTCATCTTCTTTTCTTCACTGTCTTTCTCATTTATTTTCTTTTCCACTCAAACCTGTACCCACATTTATTGGTATAGTAAAAATAAAACTAGCCAGTTTTACTAACTCTGCTTGCCCTTGTAGACTTTACACAGAATGTCAAGATTACTTTAGAACATTTTTATATGTGGTGTGATAATGAAATGTATATTCCTCTAAGATTTGGGTCTCTGGGAAAAGGAAAGTGCATTGTTGATTGTGAATCCAAAAAAGTTAGTATGGAACAATACTAGTTCTGAGAGGACTACGCTTTAATAAGCACACTTCTATTTGCTATCTGTTCTCTCACTGGTCTTCAGCGCTTTAGAACAAGAAATGTTTTAACCTTTCTCTAGTCTCTGATACAAGCCCAAAGACACCTGGCACTAGACTACCATATCAATCAGGATGAGCTATCATTAGACTGCTAATCACTGCAACTTCAGAAGCAGAGCTAGTTGGAGATATATATTAAAAGATTTATTGCAAAGAATTTGTTGATAAGATTGTAGGAAATGGGTAGACAAGTCCACATTCTCCAAGGAGAGCTGGCTGGGAGTGAAGACTGGAATGAAGCACTCTCTAGACTGGTCACTTCTAGGATTGCCTCCTGTTCAAGGAAACAGTTTTTCCCTTAAGGCCTTCCCACAACTGAATCAGACATACCTAAACAATCTAGACAAATATGCCTGACTTTAACTCACCTGGTTATGAATCATGTCTACAAAACACTTAACACTCTAGATTAATGCTTGCCTGAATAACTGAAGACACTGACCTAGAGCGTTGGTACATCACAAAGGTCTTCATAGACATGGAGGTGTGAGTGCAGTAGTGGATTACCAACAAAGCCCAGTGAGAATGGAAGACCTCAAGTTGAAGCCCAAGTACCATAACCCACCTACTCCCAAAAGCCAAAACATCTGATGCTTAGAAATACTTACATAACCATTTTGGAAGTACACTTATTGTTATGTTTCTTACATAAAATATACTTTAAGACCTAAAGGAAATGACATGAAATCTAGTGCTAAAGAAGAAAAATAAATTACTTCTTTTTTTTCCCCTTAGATCATGGGCTTGTCGTGTTTGAAAATTAATGAATAGGCCAATACATTTTTCTGTTTATCTTTATAATCATCTTTTTTTGCTGCTAATGTATTTGTTTATTCAAATGTATATATGTATAACACATATACATACATTTCACACACTGAGAGATCTGTGTGTGTATGAGAGAGACAGACAGACAGTCATAGAGAAAGAGACAAATACTGGAAGAATTCTAAACAGAGCTGGAATGCTCCTTTGGTGAGCAGGAGGTGCTCATTTTGTCTAGTCCCTTGCTATGACCTCCAAATAAATTTAAACCTTAAAGTTTTTATAATCATCTTATATGTGAAGCTTTACTTAGGTTAAAGATGAAGCATTCCAAATGGATTAGCAGTCTTATGAAATGATAAATCAGCAAGTTACAAAAAACAATTGTTGCTGATGACAAAAGTGAAAAATAATTCCTTAAATAACAATTTAATATAATTAAGACTAATAATCAGATACAAATGAAGCATAATTATTGATGTTGATACTCAAAATTAGTTGAAAGTTATTTCATTGTCTGGAGTATCTAATATCATTTATAATGTTTATTTTAAAAACATTTATTATAGATTAGGCAGAGAAAATATTTTCATTTATTATTTCTATTGCTGATTTCCTAATAAATATAGGTAGCTCTTTTTCATATTAAAGGATATGTAGTTAAACTACAATTTTATTTTCTTTCTTTGGTGCTCTCTACTAGAAAGCTGAGATTGCAATAAGAAATGAGTTGCCTGTATCGTAGTAGTAAGATCATCAT
This sequence comes from Megascapheus bottae, assembly GCF_031878675.1. Classification (NCBI taxonomy): domain Eukaryota; kingdom Metazoa; phylum Chordata; class Mammalia; order Rodentia; family Geomyidae; genus Megascapheus; species Megascapheus bottae. The sequence goes on from NC_143514.1 coordinate 17,141,735, forward strand.
TATCACAGATAAGTTCTATACCAAATCACGTTTTTTAATTAATTTGTGAATCTGTGTGTGTGTGTGTGTATGCTTGAACTCAGGGCCTTGTGCTCTCCCTTATTTTGTACATCCAAGACTGGTATTCTACCTCTTGAGCTATAGCAACACTTCCCCAATCCTTATTTTAATAAGACGAAATTTTATGGCTAAATGTAATTCTTAATATGCAGTACATTCTGATTAACTGCTCTTGAGTCAAGACAATATGAGACATAGTTCTTAACATGACATTTTCTATATTTCAAATCAATATCACACTGCATCCTTTTTAATAATTAAACATACTAATGCCCATATTATTGATATTTAAAATGCCCAGTAAATATCTTTCTTTTAAGAAAATAGTAGCTGCCCATTTGCTGCATTTATCATGTTAACCTCCACTCCTTTGTTCTGCCCAGGCAGAACTGTCCATCCATGCTGAAATCCCACGGGTTCTCTGAGACCTAACTAGCAACTGTTAATTTTCTTCCACTCAATTTTACTACCTAAACCTTACTAGAACTACGACCAATCATCTGAGCTCTTCTTTACACTGAAAGATAGAAAGAGTTTTACCAAGAGCTGTTTGGGTTTTTTTTTTCTGAGATGGCAGATGAGAGATCTAAATGTCTTCTCTTAATTTTTCTGGTCCTGGGACTTGAACTCAAGGTGTGAGTCTTTTTGCTCAAAGCTGATGCTCCATCACCTAAACCAGTGCTTCGCTATTGGTTTGGTAGATATGTAGAGAGAAGAATCTCATGGACTTTCTTTCCTAGGCTGGCTTTGAACAACATTCTTCAGATCTTAGCCTCCTCCGTAGCTAGGATTACAATTATGAGCTGTTGGCACTCAGCTAGGTGTTTTATTATTCCTTATTATTTTTAAAATTTTATTATTACGTTGTTGGAAAGATGGGAAAATCATATTAAGTAAAGTAAATCATACCTAAGGAAACATAGGTTTATGGTTTCTCTCATTTGTGGTAAATAGAATGTGTCTATATATCTACAAGTAAGTACAGTGGATGGTTTAAAACAGCAACAACAACAGCAAGAACACTGGGGCATGACAAATTATACAGATCTCTACACAGTCACTAGACCAAAGAAGGACATTCATAGGAGAGGATCATGTGATCGTATAAAATAATAATTATCAAAATGAAATCCAGGAAAAGGAAACAAGAAATTTTGTTATTGATATTTTTGTTATCCATTCCTTTTTTCTGATTTATTTGTTAGTTTATTTGTCTTTGGAAGAGGAAGGGAGGGCACAGAAATGGAAGGATAAATACAGCAGTGGCACTCATTTGAAACTATGTGGGAAATGAACTATACAACTTGTAGGTGGGAAAAAAGTGGGAGAAAGCAAGAAAAGGGATGGCATGGTTCAAAAATATGCACATTATTTGACTTATGTAACACTCCTCTGTACATCACTTCTACATTAACAATAAAGTATTTTTTCCAAGAAGCCAATGAGGAGCCAAGACCTACTATGTTATGCCTATAATCTTAGCTACTCAGATCATAGGATCAGGATTAGAAGACAGCACAGGAAGAAAAGTCCATAAGATTCTTACCTCTAAATATTCATCAGAAAGCCCCAAGTAAAGCAGTAGCTAAAGTGTTAGCCTTGTGTGAAAAAGTTAAGTGAAGGCATTCAGGCCCTGAGATCAAACTCCAATACTTGCACAAAAGAAGAAGATGGAAAAAGAGGAGGAGGAGGAGGAGGAGGAGGAGGAGGAGGAGGAGGAGGAGGAGGAGGAGGAGGAGGAAGAGGAGAAGGAGGAGGAGGAGGAAGAGGAGGAGGAGGAAGAGGAGGAGGAGGAGGAGGAAGCAGTAGTTAATGAGGAAGTGAGATAAGATTCATTTCTCATTCTAAAACTTGGACTTTCAAGAGCAGAATTCTTGAGGACCCTATCCACCCTCTCATTCCCATAATAGCTTATTTCTGTGAGTTTATGTGTCAATTTCTATGGGAAAACTTTTATATGTATTTACTCCTATCAAGCTTAATATACACTTACTGTTATTGTCTCTACTTTTTTTTATTTTTTTGCCAGTCCTGGGCTTGGGCTCAGGGCCTGAGCACTGTCCCTGGACTTTCTTAAGGCTTAGCACTTTACCACTTGAGCCTCAGCACCACTTCCAGCTTTTTTTTAATGTATGTGGTACCCAGGAATCGAACCTGGGTCTTCATGCATGCTAGGCAAGCACTCTACCACTAGGCCAAACTCCCAGCCCTTGTCTCTACTTTTAAAATAAGAATTGAACATAAATAAGCCATGTAATCTGTATAACTAACAAAAATCTTGGTAGTCTAATTTTTAAATCTTCCTATTTAATGTGTGAAGTTAAGTTTTAGAACCTAACGTTTAAAATTGGCCTTACGTATCATCATTAGGAATAAACATCAGTCAGTGGTTTGGGTTCATAATGCATTCCTGGAATATGATAGATAACTTTGCCTTTAACAGTTTTCATGAAAGGAAATACATTTTTTATGAAATCAACTTGATTAAGGGTTTGCTTAAATTATGGACTTCGTACCTCAAGCGTCACTAAGTACTTTCATAAACATAAACTCAGTAATTTACACTGGAAAATAAAAATGAAGTTCCTAGAGTTTTTAAAGTAATAGTAAAAATTTTTATGGTAGAAGGAAAGAACTTTTCTTTGAAAGCTCTATAATGGGGAAGTCTGTCATGTCCTTCTGCAATTACTATATTGTGAACTTGCCTCTGGAGAACAACTATCTTTCTAGAGAAATCACCTCATTCCAGACTAGTATGGGATTAGTTAAGGTGATCATGGTAATATGTTACTTGGTCTATGAGAATATTATCATGGCTTTGTAGCAGGAGCTGAGATTATGCGTGGTTTCTAAGACATTATCTCATATAAAAAGACCTATGTGACATTCTTGTGGATTTATTGAGGTATGTCTACAAGGATATTTTTGTTGTTACTTTTGTTCAATCAATTTTAAAAGCTTTCCTACAATTCAGTGTTGTGGCAGTGTTTGTCATTTTATGTTCTGTTCTTTTGTTTTCCTCCTTATCTGTATTTTGTGTTGTCATTGCTGCTGTGGCTTTGCCCTTTCTCCAGAAGTTAGGGGAAGTCTTGCCTAGAATGCAGAGATATGTGTTTCTTCAGAAATACTTTTTTCAAAGTTCTGGTTGAAAGACCTAGGTGTTTCTTTGTCATTGATAAACTTGAATAGCCTAGTATATTATTTTGCCTGAGGTGAAGAAAGAAAAGGATTGGACCAAAGTTTCTTTGTCAACAAAATATAACCCACATCACTATGCTTAGCCTTGGAAAACTACACACCAAATCCAGCCTCCGTCAGCAATGACCCAACATACTCGTAGCTTGCAAATAAAGGATTTACAACTGTCTGGACCTTACTTGATTCATCTGGTGAAAGAAGAGTGAGATCTCATTCACTTGTTTTGCCTTCTTCCTCCTCCTCCTACTCCCCCTCCCTCTTCTTCTTCCTCTTCTTCTTCTTCTTCTTCTTCTTCTTCTTCTTCTTCTTCTTCTTCTTCTTCTTCTTCTTCTTCTTCTTCTTCTACTACTTCTTCTTCTTCTTTTCTTCTTCTTCTTCTTCTTCTTCTTCTTCTTCTTCTTCTTCTTCTTCTTCTTCTTCTTCTTCTTCTCCTTCTTCCTTCTTCCTCCTCCTCCTCCTCCTCCTCCTCCTCCTCCTCCTCCTCCTCCTCCTCCTCCTCTTCTTCTTCTTCTTCTTCTTCTTCTTCTTCTTCTTCTTCTTCTTCTTCATCTTTGTCGCCATCATCGTTGTCGTCGTCGTCCTCTTCTTCTTCCCCTTCCCCTTCGCCTTCGCCTTCTCCTTCTCCTTAGTTGTGTGATGGGGTTTTTAACTCAACATGTCATTTTAGGAGTACAGATTCCTCTCGATCAATATCACCTCTTTCATCATTCTCCTCCACCTCTCTCAACTCCATTCATCTCCACCTAGCTCCATTTTCATGCATGTATATTGAATGTTATGACTGTATTGATCCACTCTTTTTTTCTGTTTATGTATAACTCCCCCCTCCCCACTGTTCACCTCTCCTCCTCTGCCAAATAAGTTCTAGTTTCCTGGAATACATTTTGTTAGACTGTAAGTTAGTTCAAAGGAGCTACATATCACAGTCTTCCCCTGTACCATACTCTAGTCAGTTTGTGTACATATGCATCTGTATCTATGCATATTACAGTAAATATTGTCATTGTGTTTATAATTCCAAGCTAACTTCCCACATGACAGAATATACATACCCTTGTTGTTCAAGGTCTAACGTATTTCATTTAACATACTGCAGATCAAAACAATCTTGAGATTCCATCTCATTCCAGTAAGAATAGCCATGATCAAGAATATGAACAATATCAAGTGCTTCCTTGGATGTGGGAGGGAAAGGAATCCTACTACATTGTTGGTGGGAATGTAAACTTGTGCAAACAGCATGAAAGGGAGTTTGGAGATTCTTCACAAACCTATGATTTAGTAATATTACTCTTGGTCATTTATCCAAAAGATTAACTGTCAAGTTACAGTAAGGATACTCAGATATACCATGTTTATTTTTCATCATAGCTGAGTTATGGAAGGAGCACAGATGCCCTTCATAAATCAGTGGAATAAGAAAATGTGAGACATATATGTAAACATGCATATATGTATATACTTATATATATACACATGTATATATATATGGACAGAGAACATTAGATCTCTATATATACATACCATGAAATTTTACCCATTCATCAGTAAAAAATATTATTATGCTATTTGCTGGGAAATGGATAGACATGGAGAATTACCACAGAAGTTCTTATTCAGAGAAGTGAAATGCAGTGGGGGGAGGGGAAGGGAAAGTTATAGCTATTTTGTCTTATCTGCTTATCTAACATAGATAAGCAAATTTAAAACATCAAAAAGATTTTGTAAAAAAAAAGACTTCAGGGTCTCATTGAGATTTTTTTTTCTCTCCAAAGAGAGAGATTTGAGTTTTAGAATTTTCCTCCCTAGGTAAATTTAACTTCCATCAGAAATTTCTGATCTTACTGATGAGAAAATTCTACTAGTCAATACTACTATAGGGAATGGAAACTTGAGACCTAGACTGGACTAATGTGGTATTAAAAAGGAAATATGTACTTTCCCACAATAGAAAGACATAGCAGAATAGCATTTATTTAATATTGTGACTTTACTCTTCTAAACAAACAGGAACTCTGAAACCATTCTCTAAATCACTGCTTCATTTAAATAGTATCTGGGGTAGAATCACATACATGTACTTAATGGTAGTTATTTATTGAATGTACATTTCAGGCTACATTGATTTCTCTTTATAACAAGTCTATGGGGTATGTGTTATCATAATCTTATACATTGAGACAAGGGTAGAAGAAGTTCGGAAAATTAGCAGGGACACACTGGCTTTGAAGTTGAATACTTTGCTTTTCACTGCCTTTAACTTAACTATAATGCAACCAGATCATGAGATTTCTTTCTGAGCCTATCTGGCATTGGAAGGAACTTTTCCCTCTGGTGTGTAATATACTGGTCAAATTGTGTGTCAGACAGCAAGAGGCATTTTAGAATTTAGCAATCCAAGAAAAGATGGTGGCACCAGCACAAAGCAGGATGCAGCCTTGGGCAACTTCATAGGAGAAATTGATTGTGTCAGGGTATTACTAGATTCCTAAGAATTATAGGAACAGTAAGCAGGGTTTGGGGAATTGTCATATATCCTTCAGACTTTACAAAGACAATCAATGCTCATAGTCCTATTTTAAGGCACTGAATGATATACTGGTATAATTAATATCAGCGAAGCACTGTTTTCCCTTTGCTTTCTTTTTTTCCCCTCTTAACACTTTTAGGCAAGTTCTAAGACAGATGTCTCATATTAAAAAAAATCTGTTACGTAATTTGAAACCAAAGTCCAGTCTCCAATAATATTGGAATGCTGAGGACAATGAAGCCATTTACTTGAGTGAGATCAATCATGGAAATTCTCGGGGGCAGCATATTTCAACATGGCATGAAAATTCCAGACTCATTTAATATGGTCATGGTAAGAACCACATAGTAATTTGAGGCCTGTTTGGTAAAGAGGCATAAATTTCTCACTTGATTATATCTCTGCATAAGATAATGTTATTTTAGTGTTGACAAGTACAGATTCTCCCTGGGGGCTTTATGAAATTAAATTCAGTACAAACTAAGAGCTATTTGTTGAAAGCTCTCTATTTTCAGTACTGGGAAGAAAGTTGAGCAAGGCAAGCTTCTTGCTATCAACAAACTTACTGTTGGAGCCAGGCACTGGATGTGGTTTTGTGCTTGTAATCCTAACTATTTAGGAGGCTGAGATAAGAGAATGATGGTCAGAAGCTAGGCTAGGCAGAAATCCTAAAAGATTCATACCCAATTAACCAGTGAAAGGCCAGAAGTCAGTGGCAAAGCACCAATATTGAGCAGAAAAGCTAACAGATCACCTAGGCCCTAATTGCAGGTATCAGTACTGGAATACACAGACACACACACACACACACAGACACACAGACACACAGACACAGACACACACACACACAATTTATCATTGGGCAGACAACCTACAGCTCTTTTTTTATTGTCAGGATAATGTATAGAGAGGCTACAGTTACATTCATCAGGTAGTAGGTGTATTACTTCTTACACATTGATACCCCTTCTCATGTTTTTGTCCCCATTTTCCTTCCCCAACCCCCTCCCAACCTACAGCTTTTGATTATAAACTGAAGTCTTGTTGTACAGAAACTAAATGTATAGAGGAGCACAATGACAGAGGAAATTGATTTGGAGACAATCTAGTGGCTTCCTATTTCCTGAAAATTTCCTTTTTTCCATTCAATACCAATCACTATGTTATTTGATAAAGGATTGGGAAAAACATCATATGAACAGTTTGTTCCTAAAATCATAAACAGACATCACTGTGTATTTCTATAGATATGATATGCATACCTTCACTCCAATTATCGAAATCCAAGATGCTTTGGAGAAAGAATTTCACTAAATTTACCCTTATAAATTAGTCATCTGTATTGATTCTCCAATGAAGAAATTTAGGGATTGCATTGCCCCATTTGTTTAGCAAAGCAAAACCATAACATTAATTGTTAAGTGCTTTAGCTAACAGGATTGAACATACTTACAATAGGGATTAAGGATCCAGTGGTGTTCTGAATTCAAGTGTTCTGAAAGCTGGAGGTAAAGTGCCATATTGTAATACAACAGGGAATTCACTTTGATGGATTAAACTCAATATAATTGTTCACAATCTATAGGTTGAAAGTGTTTTCTTTCTTTTAAAAAAAATGACCATGGCTAAGTTACCTTCATACTGCCCTTTCCTCCTAATCCAAAACTCTTTCATTCAGTCCTGCCTACCCCTTGCCAGTTTAGAACTCCTTGATCCTTCATCTGAACACATAGATATAGTCAAGGTCAAGGATCCTGAACCTGGCCACAATGAATGTCTTAGGCTGACTCATGTCTTCTTACTCTGTCCATTGTAGAAAGTACAGCAGAACCATTGAATTTGACCTCTACACATTAGATGTCACTAATGCACATTCAGATTTTTTGCTTCTTTGTCAATAATTGTTTGTGCCAGTATTGGGACTCCAACTCAAGGTCGTTTGCTCTTTCTTAATATATTCTCTCAAGGCTGAGGCCCTGTCTCATGAGCCACCTCATTTTGCTGGTTAATTGGAGATGAGACATGAATACATTCTTCAATTCACCTTCCCACATCCACCAGTGACAATAAACTAAGAATTGTAATACAACTCATTTGGAAAATGAAATAGTGTTTGTAACATGGACAAAAGTTGCCCATGCCTGGAATCCTAGCTTCTTGGGAGACTTGAGATGCTAAGATTCAAGATTTGTTTGGAAGTTTCATGAGATCTTTTCTCCATGAAAAGCTGGGCATGGCTGACTGGTATGTAATCGTGACTGTAGAAGGCCATAGAGAAGGTATACAGAGGAACAGGAAATGTAACCCTGTCTCAAAAATCAAGATATATGACATTCAACAACTGCTTTGTTAATCAGCAACTCTTTTGTACAACTACTTACAGAAAAACATTACAATTAAATAAATATAAATTTTAAAAAATTACCAGCAGGATGTAGGGCTGAAAATATGGCTCAGCTTGCATTTCTTTAAGGTGGTATATTTCCCAAAGCTTGCATTTTATACTGATATGCAAGTCTCAACCAACCCTTTACTTAGTAAGCACAACAATCAAGTTGGTCTGGCTTTTCTATGGCCCCTTCCCAGTGTCAGAATGAATGTTTAGTGATTTGATGAATGGCCCTAGAGCCCAGACTTAGAAACTTTTTAAGTCTAAAATTAACGGTAATGCCTTTTACATCAAGATGGAGTAAATCCAGTAAGTAAATGTGCACTAGTCTAAACTACAACTGAACAAAATGCCTCACTATAAAGAAATTTCATACTTTCCTATTTCAGATCCTAAAATTCTGATCACACATACTAAGATAATCTTGAGACTTGTAATAATTTTATACTGTAAAAATAAATTGCTATAAAATATGGTCCCAAGAAATAACAAAAATACACACGGACCGGGAGTTTGGCCTAGTGGTTAAAGTGTTTGCCTAGCATGCATGAAGACCCGGATTTGATTCCTCGGTACCACATACATAGAAAAAAAGGCAGAAGTGGTGCTGAGGCTCAAGTGGTAGAGCTCTAGCCTTGAGAAAGTCCAAGAACAGTGCTCAGGCCCTGAGCTCAAGCCCAGGACTGGCAAATAAATAAATAAATAAATAACAAAAATGTGCTCTGTATTTTCAAATACTGTCACAAAAAATCCATTTTAAAAATATTGCATTTATTTTTTAACATTATTTATTTTGGTTTGATTTTGTTTGATTGTGCCAGTACAGGGGCTTGGACTCAGGGTCTGGACACTGTTCTTGCGCTTTCTTCAGGTTAGTGCTCTAGCACTTGAGCCACAACACTACTTCCAGCGTTTTCTGCATATGTGGTACTGGAGACTCGAACCCAGGGCTTTATACATTCTAGGCAAGCACTCTACCATTAGGTTACACTCTCTGCCCTAACATTATCATTTTTTTTTACAACTCAGAGCCTTACTATGTGTCTTTAACATGAATCTTAGCAAATTTTGTTACCTGGATGTCACCTCCATTTTTACAAATGAGAAAGTAAAATAATTCAAAAATTGCTTAGTACAAACATGGACCTATGTAGCCATTGTCTTAGTGAGGATAATGCACAATCTTAACAACTGGGTGGCTACCAGGGCATTTACAATATATTTCAAAGAATGTCTTCCAGATTTATCCTGTATGGCTTTGGTTCTTCTATTCTGAATTGCAAGGTCTCTCTAAAGACAGCTCTAAACCAACAACCTCAGATTCCTTTCTGGCAGGTAATGCTTATGCCAAAAACTCTCCTAAATGTTTCATGGAATAATGCAGTGTATCACACTTGTTCAAGATTAGTTAAGCATTCTTTCAGATTGATTAAAATTGGAGACTGGCAAAGAAAGAGATTCAATAACAACATAAAATTCTAAGGCACATTCAGTTTAAAAAGAATTTTACATTTAGAGTTCCTTTTTTCAAAAAAAAAAAGCAGGAAAGAAAACAAAAGAAAGGCAACGACAGAGAATTTTAAAATGTGTTTTAGCAAAATAATCCATGAGTACAAAGCAAGACCACCTAGGGTTAACATCAAAGGATTACATGTTCTTTAAATGAGGGTTTGTTTTCAATTGTTGTCTGAAGAATTGAATACCTCTCAAGTAGCTAGAAAGTTTCCTGAAGTGCAGTTTTAAGTGGATTTTGACATGTCACTGAAAAACCTTAAGTGTTAGTCAACTTGTATGAAAGACAAAGTAAAAATATTCTAGGTAATATTTTTTCCTTCCCTAGGAGAAATTGGGTCAGTTATAATTATCCAAGAGCCCTTTGAATAAAAAAGAATTGGAGATTCTTTTTAAATAGCCATGCAAAAATTAGCAGATTACAGCGTCATGCAAATCCATTCACTAGGTGAAGGAAGCATAGCAACATTTTTGTTGTAATAAGGAGTCAGCTTTCTCTCTTGCTGTACAGTATGCATCTTAATGGCCACACTTTGTCTATACTGACTTGAGGCTCTAAAATTCTGTCACTAGTTGGCAATTCTTTCCTCTAATTTCAGGTGACACACAGTGCTAAAATCCACCAGATGTGTAAGGTGAGGCAGACAGAATTCCTGCAAACAGACTTGCTATATGCAGGAAGCTTATTTGCATTATTCATTAGATAAGAGTGCTGATTTGCATCTCATTCTGGTATTTCCTTTAGATGAACAAATGCCAGAGAGTTCTCCATATTCTCCCATTTTTTATATTAATGATATATGTGAGGGGAATCAGGCTTGATTGTTGTCCTAAACTATGTCTAATATCATTGACAATTTCTCTTTCTTGAAAAAAGATAAATATAACTAACTGCTTCCAGACCTCCAAACCAATGCGTATTAAAATGTTTGAAGCTTTAACATTTGATGAAAGTTCTGAATGCATAAATAAATTTTATTGAAATGCAAAATGAGACATTTATGATCCATAGCTAACATTAGGGATGGGAAGGGGGAGGAAGTGGGAAAAAAAACCCATAAGCATAAGTACAGTCTTTAAGTCTCTCTAAATCTCATTTTAGAGAAATTCCCTAGCAACCGAACATGGCAGAGATTAGAAGAATAGCTCCAGTGAGAAGTTCTCCCTCCTTGATAATCATACTCATGTGCTGAAGTTTTCCTTTGCATTTTTATTAATCACTTTTTTCCCCAATTAAGATTATTTTCTTGTAAGCCTTAGCTCTATCACTGAAACAAAAAAAAATCATCGATGGGACAGTATGTCTAGAGCTAACTCAGTGCTGACCTCTAGAATGTTTGTACTAAGTATAAGAAAAGTAAAATTTCTTGGCCTATAGTGTCAAATCCCTTACAGTCCTGGTGAATTTTTCACTCAGCATCTACAGGCTTCAGTACTGGGAAAGTTGTCTGGATAAAAGCTACATAGGAAATGCAGATCAATGATCATATGGTCAGGAGAGGCATTGGTACATGCCAACATGGTACATGTCCATTCACAAAGGAGAAGAAAGATGCAGGAGTAGCCTTCAGGAGAGAAGAGGACAGAGAAGTCAGAGGCTGTTCATTTTCTCCCTGAATAAAAGAAGATATTCTGTTCCTGACTATAGGAAGGCTAGTGTCATGAATCAATCCCACCATCCGTACATGGTAGACAGTTCAATGACAGTAAGGTGACATTGTGACCAGGTGCATGGTCTCTGGCATGCTGGTTTGTTTGAAACAGAGGTTTCCCACAGAAGACTACATGAATTATTTTGCTCAGCTTTCTTTTTTTATGGCTTGCAAATCTTTTAATCCAGTGGGAGAAGAGGTCATGACAAACATTTATCATCCATCCTCCCTCAACTGCTTTTTATTCTTGTCTGGTTTTCATGATTAACAGTGATGCAAAACAGCTCCCCCTCTTTATGGCTGGATCTGGCAAACAGAATGTTTAAGGTCTCCTGGCATTCTCATATGGAGCACCGTTTTTGAAATAGCCCTCATTTACATTGGACCGAAACTGGAATCCTTCCCAAGATTTGATTTTTTGGCCAGTGATCAGATCAAATTCAAATTCTGTTTTTCTTGCAAAGGCGATCGTTTCTATGTACTTTCCATTTTAAATATGCAAGCACTTTCAGAGAATAAAGTTGTGTTTCACATACCTAAATGGGGCCAAATGCTACCCTTTCAAAGTAATAAACATTATTATTTTAAAAGCTAGGTCATTTTTATGTTTGATTATATTAATGTTGGAAGATTATTTCACTTGGAGGACACGGATTGTTTCCTTTTGTGGACATTACATGACCAGCTTGTAGTGCCATGCTTCATAAAAAGGTCACAAATCAACTATTTTGTATTATTAAAGTTGTATTGTGGTTTCAAAATCCTGAGTGGAATGATTAAGGGGATTACAGTTGAATGTTTCATACACATGTAAAAATAGCAGATATCTTTGATCCTTGTCACCCTCCTCTCCCCATCATTCTTTACTGATGATCTTAGCAAAGAATGATACCATTCACTCGTTAGCCTAAGTCAACAATCGAATGGCCACACTTGAGTGATTTTTTTTTCTGTTATTCCCCCAGATCAGATTACAGCTGCTGTGCAACATCTCAAATGTAATGGCATAAAAGAAAGAAGTGCATGTGTAATAGAAGATAGTGTCCTATCTAGCTTCAGTAAACAGAGTAACTTATCATCTGCCTCTACCCACAACTCTTCATATCCTTTCTACGTGGAACTAGACCTCATCTTTCTCCCAAGATCCCCTAAGATTTTGTCTCATTACTTAAGCCCAGGGTGTCAGATCAGGCCCAGAGTTTATGAGGTGTTTTTGTCTGCAATCCTTCTAACGTGATCCTTCTTTAAGAGGTGTGAACAACAGATTCCAATTATCTGCCTTTCCCTCACCTCCTACATTGCTAGTAAAAGAAGGAGAAGTAAGGGATAGGGCAGTCACTTCTCAACAGGCACTCTGAAATCCAATTGTTGTCAGTTCCTTAACAAGGGTCTAACCTACTTTTTAGATGTTCTTTTCCTCAGCTAGTAAAAGTCCCTTCTCTCTCTCCTCTCCCCTCTCCCTTCCTCCACTCTCCTCTTCCTTTTCTTTTCTTTACCTATCAGCATTTGACTAAATTTCCTACTGTCATCTTCCATAGTAAGTGACGTAGGTTTGCAGTTGGTTATTTCTTCCTGCCCAAAGTAATTCATAGTTCAGAGGCTCCGTCCCTGCATTTTATGGTTTACTGACTCCTTTCTTATTTTTCCATATATTTTTATTGTAATTAATAGAAGGGTTACATTACATTCGCCAGATGGAAGGTGCATTACTTCACATACATTAATACCCTTTCTCATGTCTTGGTCCCCATTTCCCTCCGCCCCAACCCCCCATCTTGTTTTCCCCCCTTTCCTACCCAATTTCAAATAACCAAATACGCATATATCCAATATATCAGATAACAAAGTGAAATACTGTAACAATATGAGATAACCAAAGGACAGCAAAAGAGATGAGAGATAACATACTACATTAAGGACAACAATCACTCATTATATGGCTTTTGTTTCTATATCCTAGAGGTCCTTTCATTTAGCGTCATACTGTATGGCCTTATGTATCTAGGTTTTGCTCTATTGCAAATCTCTGCTCAAAGAGCCCAAGGTTTCTACTGATTATGACAAATGAGGGAAACCATTGAGCCTATTTTGCTTTGATTCTGTCTTACTTCATTTAATATGATTTTTTCTAAGTCTTTCCATTTCCTTACAAATGGGGAGATGTTGTTCTTTCTGACAGCAGCATCGAATTCCATTGTGTACAAATACCACATCTTGTTGATCCACTGAGGGACATCTGGGTTGGTTCCATATCTTTGCTATGGTGAATAGTGCTGCAATGAACATCATTATGCTAGTGGATTTAGTATGCCCTAGTTCCTGGATGGTTGGGTAAATGCCAAGTAGTGGAATTGCTGGGTCATAGGGGAGTTCTATGTTTAGCCTTTTGAGGCACTGCCATACTGCTTTCCATACTGGTTGAACAAGTTTGCACTCTCACCAACAATGCAGTAGTGATCCCTCCTGGCCACATCCCCTCCAGCATCTGTTGTTATTAGTTTTCTTGATCCTGGCCATTCTAACTGGAGTGAGGTGGAATCTTAGAGTTGTTTTGATTTGCATTTCTTTTATGACCAGAGATGTCGAGCATTTCTTCATGTGTCTATAGGCCATTCTTGTTTCTTCTTCAGAGCAGACTCTCTTTAAGTCTTTGGCCCATCTTTTAATGGGATGGTTGTTACTTTGGAGATTAGTTTTGGAGTGCTTCAATTTTTTGAGCTGTTGATATATTTTAGATATGAGGCCTTTGTCTGTTGTATGGTTGGTGAAGATCTTCTCCCACTCTGTAGGCTTCCTAATTAGTTTACTAGCTTTGTCCTTTGCCATACAGAAGCTCTGCAGTTTAATGCAGTCCCACTTATCCAGCCTTTCTCTGTTGTGTTTCTTGGTCCTTATTAAGAAAGTTTCGACCTGTGCCAAGGAGGCCTAGTGTGTCTCCTATTCCTTCTTGTAAAGTTTTCAGGGTGTACTGACTCCTTTCTATCCTTTAAAAATGTTTGGACTTCCTGTGTATCAATTTATAAATTCAAAGCACTGGATAAGACCCACCCACAGGTGGGACTGTAAGGGTTTTTCTCTCACAGACTTCCTTGAACTGCTATGGGAAATAGCCCTGAAGACTCTTAGGTGCTTAATGTTTAAAAAGGCAGGCTCTTAAATCCTGACAGCTATGCATGTGTTGAAAAGGTTTATAGGACACTGTCTTAAACCTTTCTGAAGTTTTAATGCAGGGTTTTAGAGTCATACTCTTGTCTTCATCTCAACATCGAGACAGTTTCCTAACAAGTCCCAAATTTGCTTTTTGCATGGTGGCCTTTTCTCTCTTTGAGAATCTTCTGGTGAGAGACATTGAATAAGCAATATTTTATGTCTTCCCTTTGCTTTGTTTATGAAAACCCAGAAAGACCTTCAATGGATCTTTTAAAATTTTCTTAAGAACAGAATAATTCTTTCCCAATATTTCTTCCTGCGTCTTCTAATTGGTAAAAGAAACAGGTTGGAATTTTACTATTCAGTGTGCTTGAGAATTTGCCTCAACAAAATTCACTAGTTTGTTGTGTTTCTTATTTTTTATATCAGTGAAACTACTGAAATTGCTAAACTTTTCTTCCTGTAGAGTGTGTGTGCGGGGGAGGGGGACTGTGGGTGGCTGTGTGTTTGTAGTGTGTGTGTGTGTGTGTTTGTAGTGTGTGTGTGTGCACTCATGCTGCTTTGAGGATAGCCTAGGCACTCTACCTTAGTTTGTTTGTTTGTTTGTTTGTTCAAGGCTGATCCTTTAGCATTTGAGCCATAACCTTACTTCTGGATTTTTAGCGTTTACTTGGAGAAAAGAGGCTAAAAGATTTGATGCCATGACTGGCTTTGAACTGTGGTGCTCAGATCTCAGCTTTCTGAGTATCTCGTATTACAAGCTTGGAGCCAGAGGCAACCACCTTGATTGCTAAACTTTTCCCACTACATACCAAAGCCAACTGTTTTCTATCTCCCACTTCTCGCTTATTTTTCCTATACAGCTTTGCTATTTCCTAGCAAATAGTATTGATACTTTTTAAATCTTCTTAAAGTCTTTCCAAGTTTCAAACTCTTCCCAATTCTGACTATCACACATGTTAGAATTTGATATGGCTGCACTCCATCCTGGTAGCCAATTTCTATTTTATTTGCTACTACTGCAGAGTAAACCACTCTGAAACTGAGTAGTAGGAAATAGAACTCTCCCAAACTGAACATTTTTTTTTCAATTTCACTTCCAGTTCATGATTTCAGACTCATTAAAATGAAGATGGCTTTGTCTGCCTCACAACATTTTTGGTTTGGGCCGAGAGAAGTTCCATGTGCACCCAGGACCCTCCTGAAGCAGTCCTAGGTCTCTCTCATGCCTGGATGTCATGTGATCCGTGTCCTGATTATACAGAAGACTCAGGAGCAGTTGAATGTGTTAGGACTCATCTTTCTGAGTGAGTGTCAATGTAGACAAGGGACGAATGCATTTCCTGAGGGCGTCGACCACAAAATGCAACCAGCTGATCACCTAAGAAAACCAACATTTATCATTTGTGGTTCTAGAGACCAGAAGTATAAAAATCAGTAGAAAATTCAAATATGGGCAAGACAGCACTCCTTCCAAAGGTTCCAGAAGCAAATTTTTGTCTGGCCTGTTCTTGGCTCCTGACAGTGGCTAACCTCCATTTCCCTTATTGCATAGTCTCCCTCGAGGTAGATCTATCTTATGTCCTTTCTTTTTCTTAGAAGGACATAACTGTATTGGAGTTACACTTCCTTTAGTTCAGTAGGTACCTATCTTAATTGATTATAGTCATAAAACCTCTGTTTCTCAATAAGGTCTCATTCTGAGGGTCTAGCAGGCTTGAATTTTGGTTAATTCAATCAAAGTTAGAAAAACTATATCCTCTCTGTAACCTGAAAGTTATAAGGCATCATTTGTGCTGGGCACTAATATTGCATACTCTAAATGCCATGTCAAGTGTGACTTCCTTAGATAATAATAGTAATAATAATTAGAGTTAACATTCATTTGAGTAAGCTCAAAACATATGCCAGGCCCTGAAGCTAGACATTCTGTCTGGATCGTAGACATTTAGAAATGTTAAATAATGTTCTCTGTGCCACTACACACACAACTATATGCTGTACATGAAAATACAGGTCCTGGAGAGTTTAGAATTGCACTTCCAACTGCCTCAAAGAACTGTACCCTTTACATTATTCATATCTTCTGTTCCTATCATTCTTGCTCTCCATAACTACTTTTCTAAGAAAAAAATGTATTAACTTATTTGTTTCCTGTCTTTTTTTACTAGAATGAAGAGTTTTGTGGTTGTTTTCCACTCTTCTATGTGAAACTATATAGTACTTGGCACATAGTAGGTACTCCAAAGTTGGTACTCTACTACTGTAACCACCATTCTACCCATCTTTTCCATGGCTGATTGGAGATAAGAGACTCAGGAACATTCTTATCTCAGGAATGTTTCTTCCCAGTCTGTCTTTAAACCATGACCCTAAAATCTCAATGTCCTGAAGAGTATTAGCCATCAGTGCCCACCTATCACTATTAACCAGATATCAATTTTATTTAAAACCAACCTCTAGGATAGCGTCAAGTGAATGAATGAATGTACGAATGAATGCTTCAAATAACAAAATACTTCACCCAGTGGAACTGGTTTCCAAGGCAACAGGGTTATTTCTCTTTCTCTGTAGATCCTTGCAGTTGTATCTCAGGACAGGCTATGCACATTGGTGTGAAGCACTGAGTGCAGCAGAGGACAGCAAAGAGTTAAGGCTGTATCTGAGACACTAAATTCTTCCCACACTGGGGTGAGAAGCACTGAGACCAGACACTGTCATTTCTTCATCTTTTTTTCACTGCCGCAGGTGCTGGGGAGAACACATGTTTCAGAAGCAAGGGCAGAGTGACTTTGTTTTACCCTTTTAAGAAAGGATAGCAGGGACTGAAGCAGGGAAGAATGAAAAGAGAGGAGAAAAAGAAAAGCCATTCAGATTTTACATGTAGCCCAGAAATATTTCCTTGTATTTGGGGCTAGGAAGAAAAGTTACCCTGAGAATATAAGCTTGTTTTGTATGCTACATGTTCATACAAAAAGAAAACAATTAATGACTAAGCTAGGTTTTCTTTTCTTTCATTTTTTTCCTATCATTGTACTTATTTTTCTCTTTTGTGCTGGTACTACAGATTGAATGCAAAGCCTAACCACTGTTCTCTAGCCTTTTTGCTCAAGGTTGTCATTCTACCACTTGAAAAACAGCTCTACTTGTAGGTTTTAGCTTCTTTTTTTTTTTGGTGATTAAATGGCAAAAGTTTTTCATGTATGTCTTCCCTGAGGTGGCTTGCCTCAAACCAGGATTCTCACAGCTCAGCCTCCTAAGTAGCTAGACTTATATGGATGATCCACCACCATAGAGGTATTTTTTTTTACCTCTATGTGTAATATGGAATGATCCTTCCTTAATTGTTATCTCTTATTTGACAGTTCTGTATGTGCATTTGTTACCGTACATGGGCTTGAACCATGTGTGACCATGTGTAACTTTTCCATGCAAGCCTTACTCTCCCAATTGAGCCACATCTCTACTTCCAGTTAGTTACGTTAATGGGGGCTAAATCTCTCTGATCCATTGGCCTAGGCTGGCTTCAAGCCATGATCCACAGATCTCAGCTCTCCTGAGCAGCTAGGCTGACAGATATGAGCCATTGGTTCCTGGCTTGACAATTCTTAAGTTTAAAAGTATTTCTTGATTCTGTGTGCACAAGGATGTTATTGTTGTAATTGGTGTGAATCTGGCACTGGATCTGAGTGGGTTTCAGGGCATTTTGTGGGCTTGTACTTATCACACTGGATGTGAAAGTCCTGACCTTTGTCAGGCCTCTGTACCAGGATGCGAAGGCCAGGGAGGTTGCTGTGATGTCTTGTCTCAGGCAAGCACCAGTACCTTTTGCTTAACTGACAGGTCTAGACTTGGACACAGAAGCTGCAAGCTCCTTTCCCACCATGCATAAGCAATACACACCATAATATGCACACTCACTCTGAGATTTTGAATGAATACATTCTAAAATTCTTTCATTGACATTTCAGGATGTGGAGTTTTAAAGGTGCATGTGTAATTAATTTTACTTGAGAAATCTGAATTTATACCAAGAGAAATACCATGCTCTTTGTTAATATCCAGGTGTGGACCTAAATAAAACAGTAACCACTTTTCTTGAAATCACCAGTACTAAAGTGAGACTATTTCAGTGGGAGACAAAAATATTATATTTGTGTTTCCTGGTAATCTATCTGTTGGTTAATGGACCCAGAACTCTCTAGACAGTTCACAAATCCACATAAGAGAGCAGATTTTTGCATTAGGATTCCTGACTTAGCTGAAAAAAAAAAGTGAAAAATCAGATGCAGCTGGAGTTCCCTATTGATTACAAATGTGAGGATCAAGAGTAAGTTATTCCATGGAAGGCAGGCTTCATTTAAATTTAAAATGGCCCTTCGTGGTAATCTCATTTTGAATAGTGGCATCGAAATCAATGGGATTTTTAAGAGTTATCAATTCTGTTCCATTTCAGGTGCTTCTTATCCAATATATAAAAGAATAGGTGTTGGTATCTGGTCATATTTGGAGGAGTTGTAAGAATATGGATGAACAAAATTGTAAGTAAGCTTTAGTTTTGTTACTGCAGCATCTGTGGCCACATCTAGACATGTCAGTTAAGGGAGAGACACATTAAACACTCTGGCCCTGACTACATGGGTGAAACCAGACATTCAAGCATTGTCCCTTGTCTTTTCACCCTGGTACTGGCTGGCAGCGAGCTAATATATGTCAAGAGGTGTGTGTGTGTGTGCCTGTGTGTGTGTGTGTTTGTGTGCTAAGGAAAACAGACAGCCAGTGGTTTCTAAAAAGAAAAATGTGAGTTAAGATGGCCAGCCCTGCTTGTCAAATTAATCTTTACTGCTCAGGTCTCTGACAACTTGTCATATCTGACTTAATTTCCTCTTCCAGAATCTCATATTACAAGTGATCATACAATGTTTTAATTTTCTATGCCCTTCAAAAAGATGTATACTTAGTAAACTGGAAAAAAATGTAAAATTAGTCAATTGTTCCACACCCTGTGAGGTACAAAAGCCTCCTATAAATTACTCTGTGCAGCTGACAGGTTTAGCTAAAAGTTGGCCTGGAAGTGTGGCCAGCCATGAGTGAACAAGCTAAGCAAGATGAGAGATCCTGAGTTCAAGACCTGTTACTTTCATTTAAATTAAAAAAAAAAAAACAAAGCAAGGTAGCTTTCTTGAACAGAATCAGTGTTGATGAAATTATTTACAATAGCCACCAGAAACCAGCTGAGTGCTTATTGATAGATGAATGGGCAAATATATAATAGACAAATGCATGGCTCATCCTGCCAAAGAAATGAAATTCTACCAACTACTACAGCTTGCATGAACTTTGAAAGTACCAAGCCAAGCAAAATAAGCCCATCCGAAAAGGAGTATTATGTGATTCTGCTTATGTGAGCTCTGAAGGGTTGTCACATTATAAAGACAGGAAATAGTTTTTAGAGGAGTTGTTTTATAGCTACAGTGTTTCAGATTGGGAAGATAAAAAGCAAAAATTGAAAAAGAACACTAACAAGCGAAAGCAAGATGTTTTTGAGGAAGAAAGTAGGAATCAGTGAACGTCTTTCTGAGCTGCCTCACCTTGTCCATGCCCTTATGCCTTCTCTTACTGATCTTTTTTCATATATTTTTATTGTAATTAATAGAAGGGGTACATTACATTCACCAGATACAAGGTGCATTACTTCACAAACATTTACTGACCTTCTTTTACTCACATTACAATTGTGGATGGCTAAACTTGACCAGGGAGGAAGGTGGATGAGTTTGTTCATCATCTTTACCCCAAGCCTGGGGTGTTCTGATGTGTTCCTGTGCTTTTTCTCATGAGTCTTGCTATATTCGGCTTGTTGGCCCCTAAATCTCCACCATTAGCCTGAAATATCAGCATCTGGGGGTTCATATTTTATTTCAGTTTTTTTATTTTAGTTTTTAAACCATATGGATTCCTATGTCCTTCATCCCAACTCACAGAATCTTAAAAGTGCATATATAATCCTGGGGTCTGCCCCTTTTTTCCTGTTTTATGGCATAACTTTGCCTATCTTATTTTACTTTTAATCACCAAATGTGGGTTTTATTAAAGAATGTAAGACAAAGCTGTTCTTAGAGTGTGTGATAGAAACTTGGTTAGAATTACCATTCCATATATGTGAGCACCTTTGGGCATGCTTGGAAATTACCAGCGATACTATGGGATTTGATCCTAATGTTCACTTCAATTCAGTTAGCTCACAGTAAACAATAAAATCTGCTTAATTCTGAGTAATGATGGAAGTTAGCCTGCTGTGATTTCCTGAAAAAATGAGGATCATTGACTACCGTTGAAAATAATTAAATTCTATTCCTTTGAAATTGCATGTGTATCCTAAACAGTGTAAACAGAGACTTATAGGTAAGATGAGATAAAATGCAGAAGGAATAAAATTCAGTCTCCTAGAACAAGAATGAAATAAATGCCTTGGAGAAAATATTTCTTATTGAATGGCTAGGTGCAAGAATTCAGAATACCTTAAAGGTGGCCCCATTGTCTCTTCGAGTGGTAGAATAACTGTCTTCCAGGAAGGTAAGGTGATTTTTCTCTCCTAGTATCCTTCCTACCCCTCAGAGAAAGCCTTCCTACAACTTCTTCACTATGTCTGCCTCTCAATATTACTTTTTTTTTTTTTGCTCTCAGCTCTTCTCATTTCTTATAATCTTCCTGACATGATTGCCAGTTACGCCTTGTTGTTGCTGCTTCTTCAACTTCAACCCTTTTGTGCACATAAGCTTGGATTCTCAGCTTCTCTCTGAATAATTCCACATTTCAGAATAAAATGAAATTCCAGATGCATTAAATTGAGCCTGTCCCCCTTCTCCTCATTGTCCATTTTTTTGATGTCTCCCATAATCTCCCCAGAAGTCCCTGTTTAGTTCCCTACTAGTTGTGATCGTGATTAACATATACTAAGTTAGCAGCAATAATTAATTACAGACTACATAGTGGGATCTTTCATTCCCAGATGCCTTCCTGAAGCATACTTCATTCTAACCCCAGTTCACAGATGTACAAACTCAGAATGAATAGTGTTAATATGCAAAGAATTCTCCATAAAGGGCCAAGTCTTAAGAACTGGAAGTTTAGCTAGGTGACAGTGGCTTTATTCCTATAATTCTGGTTACTTAAGAGGCTGAAATCTGAGAATCATAGTTTGAAGCCAGCCCAGACAGGAAAGTCCATGGAATTCTTATCTCCAGAAGTAGAGGTGTGGCTTAAATAGTAGAGCACAAGCCTTTAGTAAAGCTAAGGAACAGAACCTGGACTATGAGTTCAAGCCTCAGTAATGGTACATATGTGTGCAGATGGATTCCTATGTCCTTCATTCCAACTCACAGAATCTTGAAAGCGCATATATAATCCTGGGGTCTGCCCCTTTTTTCCTGTTTTATGGCATAACTTTGCCTATCTTATTTTACTTTTAATCACCAAATGTGTGTTTTATTAAAGAATATAAGACAAAGCACGCTTGCATGTATGAGTGCATGCACATACACACACACACACACACACACACGCACACACAGACACACACAAATGACATTTTCTATTTCCTTTATTTTAGAGGTAGGTCCCTGGGGGCTATATCTTGACTGGACCATTTCCCATTACCACTCTTCTCTGTTTCCTGTCCAACGTGAGGCTAGAGCAACCTTTTCCACATTACTTCGCCATTCTATGTTGCTGTTCTTTCTAAGCATACAATGCCAAGCAATCATGGACTGAATAGTCTGAAACTATGAACCAGAATAAACAGTTGCTTCCTTTAACTGGTTTATCCTCAGCATTTTATAAAGGCAATGTGAAAAATAATGAATAACTTGATTTCCCTGGTCTCAAGGATTAAATAAAATATTGCACACACAAGACCTACTACATAATGGTCCATATACCTTCCAAGTTATTGTAATGGCAAGTATATCATAATGGCAATAACTACATAATCATGTTTCAAAAATGGAAAATTGCTGTATAATACATCCAGTATAATGACAACGAATTGGATTTACATCCAAACATGTTGATGCAGACCTGTAATCCCAATACATGGGAGGCATAAATAAGAGAAGTCTGAGTCTGTCTAGGACGAAAAAAAAAAAAAGAGCACAAGACCCTATTTGAAAGATAAAGAAAGCTGTAAAGAGCTGGATTAGAGTTCAAATGGTAGAGTGTTTGTCTATATGTGTAAGGCCCTGAGTTAAAATTCTAGTACCTGTAAAAAAAAACACAAAATATAATTAGATTTGGGGGAAACAATTAAGAAAGTAAATCATGTAATGAACACGAATGACTTAGTACTATGCTTGTCGTATGACTAACACTCACTAAGCTATAATTACTCAGCTGTTAATTATCTAATATCTTATTTATGTATGTTTGAGGTAGTATGCTAGATTTGGAATCATTGTGTCCTCTCTGCAGTTTACGTTCTGCCATTTAATAGCTGTGTGACGTTGAGAAATAACATCAGAGGAATAGAATTGTCAGCTACAATACAGGATATCCAGTTAACCTCTACTGTGTATATAATAAATATGTTTTTCAGCAAGACTTTTACTACGGAAAAGTTTAAGATAAAATTGTGGTCTAAACCTCAAATGTAATTCGGCATGCTATATTTTCATATGCTAAATCTGAGCCACCCACAGGGGGCGCTAGTGTATCTCGGTATGGTACAAGAAACTTGGGGTTGGTTCTCAGATTTTGTGAGTCATCAGCCAAGCTGAAATTAGGTAGACCCCTCTGATTGCTGATACTTCCACATGCGGCCCCTTCAGCGCACATCACACATCATTGGACACCAAATCTAGTGAGAGGTAGTAAGCTCACCACTTTGGGATGGTGTTTTTCAGAAATTATGTGGCACATGACATTTGGTGTCATAACAAAATGACCTCTTCAAAACTCTATGAGTATCCGCAACCACTATTGGGCATTGAAGTAACTTCACAGGCTTATGCAGATCTGCCTTATACCTAAGGCTTCATTAGAAAAAGCCAGACCCAGCTGGTTTTTCTCCTGCATTGTTTCTTCTACAGTTTGTTCCATCTACTCCCTCTCAGGACTCACTAGAATGCAATTTCTTGGACTTGATAGGATGCAATCATTTTTATTTTCTCAGTGTGGCCTCAGTGGTGTATGGATGTAACCAACATCTGCTGTGTATAGCATGTAGAAATGGCTTTCTACCAGCCTAGTGGAGTTTAATCACCCTCTGCAGATAGTCTTTTTGTATTAAATTGGATCATTTAGCCTGATTAGGCACAAATAATGATCTTTTCCTCAGGGTTTTAT
Source organism: Megascapheus bottae (assembly GCF_031878675.1). NCBI lineage: Eukaryota > Metazoa > Chordata > Mammalia > Rodentia > Geomyidae > Megascapheus > Megascapheus bottae. Next base: position 17,165,568 of record NC_143514.1, read on the forward strand.
GACAGTACACATCCCCCCACACTCCAGTTTTCAAGGTGCAATGTCAAAGGTTGATTCTAGTGTCATATTTATCACTGTAAGTTATTTGGTTATGAAATGTTTCCAATGATTTAATGTAATCTAAATGCTTTAAGAGCAGTTTTTAACAAATTGTGACATCTGTATGATAATTTGAAATCTGAACATTGAGTTCAACAGTGGAGTGAAAGGATCACTATTAATACTTTAAATGTGATAAAGATGTAGTCACATTTAGCGACACATGGTGTTATGCTTATGAATGTAATCCTTGGATTTGCTTGAGAATTATACAGTGAGGTGAAGACATGGCAGTTTCATTATGCTATTCTGTCTGCTTTTGTATAGGCTGGAAATTTTCCATAATGAAGTTAAAACTGAATTCCTAATCCCCAAACTGCAGGCTTATTATGCATTGCTCTAATAACATTTTATTACCAGAAATCAAAGATTTTTAGTGTTTCCATTTAGGGGATAGAAATAATATTTGTCTTAAATCCCACTACTTTATCCATGTCCCTTTTTGTGGTTTTGTTTGTATTTTTATGCTCTGCACAAGTCAGCATAGAACAGAAGCTGGAATAAGAATAGAGATACCAGTAGGTCTCTATTCTTGGTCAGTTCTGCAGCCCTCATACCAGAGACTCAGTATATCTGAGCCTCTGTTTCTTTTTCTTCTTCATTATGTACAATGTGAACATTATACTCTGTAGTGTACTAGGGCTTTCAGTTCTAAAATTACTTAATTTAGTACCACATAAAGTCTTTGTGGCTCCACTGTGAAGCTGGTTCTGAGTGTGTTCAGTGGTGCATGCTGCTTCTGTCAATAGAGTGGTAAGCTTGTCACCTGAGAATAGCTAATTCCTCATCTAAAGACCCTAGAAACGAAACACTAAAATAGTATTGGCTTTAACAGAACTTCTGTACATGAATCTGTTATTTACTTTTTCTGAAATGGGTTGGTTTTTATTGATATTGTCTAATCAACAATGAGTTATACAAGCCAGAACTTTGAATAAGTGAAGTTTTCTAGTGTGGTGTTAAAGAATTTCAAGACTAAAGAGCACCTCTTTATTTTTTTTAGCAAATATTATTTTATGACTTTACTACCTTAAATTACTTCTCCAGTGTTTTATTTTATTTACATTATCTTTTCTGGTCTGAGACAGGATTGAACTCAGTATCTGATGCTTTCTCTACCATCTGAGCCATGACTTTACTCCTGCTCCAGTGTTCTTATTTCATTGTTGTATTTATTCTCCTCTAACAGAACCATTCTGTTGCATTTGGAGGGACTGTCTTTTGTTTCATGGCCTGGCAACCATGCCTTTTGTGTAAATGACAAATTTTAACATTTTTAATTTATTAGCTTATTACTTTATTTTTAAAACAGAGGTGAGACTTTTGACTATGTGAAACACATTTTTTTTATTTACAGCAGGGCTATATATGTTCTGTAATCACATGTAAAACATTTACTTATGAAAAATGTGTGTTGGACATTACTTCATTCTAATACTAAACTTCAAGTATTATCTCAATGTCACATCAAAATTCATCCATTCAACAAATGTTTAATAAGTGTCTTCTAGGTGTGTTAATTTTGAAAAGCGATTTCACAAGAAAGAAGGCTTAGGAAAAAAATTACCAGAGGACACAGATTTCCAATTTTAAGCTGATTTATTCATCAGAAAATGTTACTAAGAGACACTTTCTTATTCATACACACAGCCCTCCTCTTGCATAAACACTCCAAAATTACCATAATTAATTCAGAGTCCCAACTCTGGTCCTCCTAAAAACAAAGTGACTACTTCAGTGGAAGTCATACTGTATTAGAATATTGGGGAAATCTATGGTCACCTGTCTTTAAACACCCATTTTGTCTGCTTACTCTATATTGATGGGATCATCTAGTTTATCAATGCATGACTTTCCAGATCAAAATTTGTTTGTTTTGTCTGTGCACAATAATGAAACTTTTTCCTACTCTTTCAGGGCTAAATTCTGTTCGATTTTGTCAAGCACAATACCTCCAATAGATCTGTTAGAAGCATTTGACATGACAAGCAATATGTCCCATTCCTTTTTCTTCTAGATCCGTGATTCAGTGGTATAAATACACTCTCCAAGAACCATCACAGACACAGGAATAGACACAAAAACAAAGAATAATCTCAGGAAGGTAGCATTTACTTCTGCAGAAGGGTGTACCATCAACCAAATATCTGGCAGACAGGCTGCTCCCTTATTTATCCCTAACACATCAGGCCCCACCCCTCTACTCAGATTGGTTGAGCTGATTCACAATCTGCCCTTAGTTGGCTGCTTTGAACTGAGTAAGGTATGTTTACATGAGGTGACTACTAAAGACTTCTAAATACTACTAAAGACTCCTGTGTGACTACTAAGACTTTTAAAGACTACTAATGACTACTAAAGACTCCTGTGTGACTACTAAGACTTTTAAAGACTACTAATGACTACTAAAGACTCCTGTGTAGGAGCAGTCTCAAAACACACCCACACCCTTTGTTTTCTTCTACCATCTAAGAAAGTGTGTCTTAATTCCATTTCCATTCCATTCAGAGAAAAACTGAGGTTTCAAAACTCCTCCTCTTCAGAATGCAGTGCCTCTTTTTTTTACTTGCTGATATTGTCTCAGTAGAATAAATAATTGGAATCAAGCCACAGGAACTTTAAAGCAATATACTTTTATTTAAGAAAAAACAAAAGAGCTTTTCTCACATTCAGGAACCATGCCTATTCTCAGAAACTACTATTGTGACAGTTGATTTCTTTCACCTTCATTTCTGAGTGATAGTTTAGTTCCATTGTGTGCTAACTACATACATTCATTTACTCATTCATATTTTATTCATATACACACATGTATATAAATATATATATTTATACATACACATATATATATTTATATACGTGTGTATATATATGAGCATCTATTGAAAATTCTGGCCATGCAAAAGTGACAGATATAAAAAAGGACCTTGGAAATCCCCATTGCAAAATAAGACATTTTTTATTAATATTTGGTAGCATAATGACCTACCATACGATTTGTGGTGAAGACCTTTGGTTTATTTTTTTATTTACTTTTTATTGTAATTAATAGAAGGGTTACATTATATTCACCAGATAGAGGGTGCATTACTTCACCTACATTGATACCCTTTCTCATGTCTTGGTCCCCATTTCCCTCCCACCACCGCCGCCCCTCATCTTGTTTTCCCCCCTTCCCTATCCAATGTCAAATAACCAAATACGCATATATCCAATATATTAGATAACAAGGTGAAATACTATAACAATATGAGGTAGCCACGGGACAGCAAAAGAGATGAGCGATAACATACTACATTAAGGACAACAATCACTCATTATATGGCTTTTGTTTCTATGTCCTGGAGGTCCTTTCATTTAGCATCATACTATATGGCTTTATGTATCTAGGTTTTGCTCTATTGTAAATCTCTGCTAGGAGAGCCCAAGGTTTCTACTGATTATGACAAATGAGGGAAACCATTGAGTCTATGTTCCTTTGTGTTTGGTTTACTTCACTTAATATGATTTTTTTCTAAGTCTTTTCATTTCCTTACAAATGCACCAATGCTGTTCTTTCTGACTGCAGCATAGAATTCCATTGTGTATAAAGACCACATCTTGTTGATCCAGTCATCAATGGAGGGGCATTTGGGTTGGTTCCATATCTTTGCTATGGTAAATAGTGCTTCAATGAATATCGTTGTGCTAGTGGACTGAGTATGTTCTTGTTTCTGGACAATTGGGTAAATGCCAAGTAGTGGAATTGCTGGGTCATAGGGGAGTTCTATGTTTTGTCTTTTGAGAAACTGCCATACTGCTTTCCATAGTGGTTGAACGAGTTGCACTCCCACCAACAGTGTAGTAGTGATCCCTCCTGGACACATCCCCTCCAGCATCTGTTGTTATTAGATTTCTTGATCCTGGCCATTCTAACTGGAGTGAGGTGGAATCTTAGAGTTGTTTTGATTTGCTTTTCTTTTATGGCCAGAAATGTCGAGCATTTCTTCATGTGTCTATAGGCCATTCTTACTTCTTCAGAGAACAGTCTAAGTCTTTGGCCCATCTTTTAATAGGATGGTTGTTTCTTTAGAGATTAGTTTTGGAGTGCTTCAGTTTTTTGAGCTGTTGATATATTTTAGAAATGAGGCCTTTGTTGTATGGTTAGAGAAGATCTTCTCCCACTCTGTAGGCTTTCTAGTTAATTTCTATGTCCTTTGCCATACAGAAGCTCTGCATTTTAATGCAGTCCCACTCATCCAGACTTCTTTGGTTTCTTTTTGAGGCTTTTGTGAGCATATTCTCCTGGGAATTTCTATCAATCTCCAGAAAAACATGGGAGGAAGATGTGTTAAGGTGAGAGTTTTAACCACATCCTTCTCTCTCCATCTTTTGGATACTCATTTATTCCATTGTCTTTTAATATTCTAATGAATAATACTTCAAATTCTCTTTCAAGTTAAGAGAATTTAGGACTGACCCCTGGTTGTTTCTTGTTCAGATAGCTCTCCAACTCCTCACCCAGCTTGTTCATGTGAAGGGAGCTTCATTCCCTACTTCAAAAATTGATTTGCCTTTTCTCCCAAGTCCGTCCTGACTCTCTAAACCAACTTGGTTTTTCATTTATTCATCCAACAAATATTGAAGACATGCTCATTGTGTGTTAAACTGAGGCAGTTGCAATGTTTTTCTTTAAAAAATTTCATAATTCAGTTGATATTGGCATCCCTGCCTTGAGTCCTATCTAATATACTTTTATTGCCTTAGCTTTCTAAGCAATTTTGGGTGGTGCTATTTGATTGTTGGTAGTGGTTGTGAGGCTTGAACTCAGAGACTGGGGGCTATCCCTGAACTCATTTGCTAAAAGCTAGCACTATACCACTTAGAGTCACAATTCCACTTCTAGTTTTTGAATGGTTAATTGGAGATAGGATTCTCACAGGGATTATCCTCCCTGGACTGGCTTTGAACTACAATCTTCAGATCTCAGCATCCTGAGTTGCCAGGATTATAGGCATGAGCACCACCAGCCCCCCAGATATCAATGCTTTCTTTACGAAGAACTGAAGCAAATGACACAAATGTTCTTCATGTATATCTCAATTGACCTCACATACATTGGTTCTTATAAGAATAGTATCATTTAAGTATATGAATCTTTACTATCCTCTCATTCTCACAGATACTTGTGGGAGATTTTTCTCTTCTTGGACAATGTCCCCTTTATTCATAGAGACCCTAGAAAATTCTCTTTTCTTTATGTATGGTTGGATTTAAACCTGTAGGTTCATCTTGCCAGAGGCCCTGAATATGTCTTCTAAATACATTTGACATTTCTTCTCCAACTATGAGTTATTATCATGAGTTCAATCCTCCAATCTCAATCCAATTCCACCCCTGTGCCCTCTTAGTAAGTAGCTCCTCACTTTTCATTTCTAGTCCTATTGAAGCCATCCTTACACTGCTAAAGGATTCATCTTCGCTTTCTTTTCATTCTGTGGATTTCTGTGTCTGGGAAGCCGAAAGTCACATCAGAATGATCAAAGGTGTTATCTTGCCTGCCTCTCTCACACCAACTCTGCTCCTGATATTCTTTCTGGTACATGCAGAAAACAATGATGTTGACAATATTTCTGATATTCATGTCCCTGTAAGATTTCCAAACCTAGTAACTGGCTTTCATTCTGTAGTGTCTTCCTAATAGAGAAACCCAATGGACAGATACCACTGTTAACTGTGTGTGTGTGTGTGTGTGTGTGTGTGTGTGTGTGTGTGTGTGTGTGTGTGTGTGTTGTTTCTTGAATTCAGGGCCTTGGTGGTATCCCTGTGCTTTTTTTTTTCCATATATTTTTTTATTGTTCACTGAACTTTTTTTACTCAAGATTAGTGCTCTACTTGAGCAACAGATCCACTTCTGGCTTTTTTTCTTTCTTTTCTGTTGAGGTAGTTTATTAAAGAGTCTCAAGGATTTACCTACCCAGGCTAGTTTGGGATCACAATCTTCATATCTCAGCTTCCTGAGTAGCTAAGATTAAAAGCATAAACTACCAGCACCCAACACTACTTTATAAAGTACAAATATATTGTCTGAGAATGCATATCAGTGGTATAATACTTAACTAGGATGCTCAAAGCCCCTGAATTCCTACCATAGCAGCACAAAGAAATAAACAAACCAACAAAAAAATCAAGAAAACCACAGCATATGTTCAGATTCATATAATATCTTTTTTAATTTCCTTAATATTTCCTTCATCTATATTTATCCTGATAACTGAACCCACTTTGTTTTCTGGAAAATACTGATAATAATTGTACTTTTCTTGCTGTGAAGATTCAATTATCAATATGCATGAACTGTTAAAAAACGATTCATTGTAAATGCTGAAATTGTACTTTGACTTCTTATACTGTCTCATGCTTTCCATTATTAAAGCACTTTCTTTTTTCCCTTTCATTTTTCTTGTGATACCCTAGATTAATTTTTTATTGTTTTTCTCCACTTTCAGGTTCACTAACATAATTCTCTGGCCATTATTTTGACTGCTGCCATTATATAGGTGTTTCTGAATTTTCTGTTTGATTATAGTAGTATTCTATTATTTGCTTACAATTTCTATTCATGCATGATTTCTTATAGCCCCTACAGTCAAGATCCTGAAAAATGCTAAATGTTTCATGGTTAATTTATTCATGGTGAAATTTGTAGTCAGATCTTCCCTTTAACTCCCATTATCTAGCAACTGTTGATCAGCTTTCTGTCTCCAAAGATTTCCATTTTAGAACCAGTTATGGAAATTCATGCCTATAGACCCAACAAGACCATCACAAGTTTGAGGCTACATTGTACTCCATAGTAAGATTCTGCCTCCAAACAATAGACAGTTTGTCTTTTCATTTAAAATAATCACACATTGAGGTTTCTTTTTGCAGCTGATTTATTTCACTTAGGAAACAATGTACTCGAAATCAATTTCTATGAACACCTAATACATCTCAGTGATAAAATTTGCTTTCCAATCTTAGACTCATTCACTATTCCATTCTTTTTCAAACATATTTCAGTTGCTCACTGTGGAATCACACTATATTCTTTGTTTCTGTTATCTGTATGTTCAATTCTCCCTTGTAATGGTGTTTCTGTGTTGGTAGGTAATTAAATCTATCAAGAGCATTTACCAGTTCACTTAATTATTCATACTTTTAGCATCCCTACACTCCTCTCTATTTCCATTTTTTTCTTTTAAGATGGTCTCAATGTGTTCCACAAGGCTCATCTCAAACTCCTTAGTGCAGGCAATCTTCCTGCTTCGGCCTCTCATGTATCTAGACCATAGGAATATGCCACCAAGTCCCATTTACTAGGGGTAAATCTTTATAGTACTCAGGGGTAGATAGAATTCCAGATTCACAGTTGGTTTCATTTAGTTTAATAAATATTTCTTATAGTGTCCTAGTCCTATGATTATTAATAAAGTCTATTACAGTGAATGCTTTACTGCTTTGTTTATCTCTGGGAGACTTTAGGTTTTAATCTTCTTATGTATACATACATGTGTGCATACATACACATATTGATATAAGCACATATAGTTACCATTTATAGAGTTTTATTAAATTCTAGTTTTACTTCTTGTGTTTTGTTTTCAGTTTCTCAGTGCAACCTTTATGCTTTGAAGCTGAGAATATCTATTTTTACTCACTTGGGGAATTTTTATCTATTCCCTTTATTCTTTGAATCCTTTTTTTTTTGAAGCATACTTCAGAGTGTCAAGTGATCTTACCTGATTTTTAACCTATTTTAAAAAATGCCTTTGTTTCTTCATTGTATTTATGTGAATTTCTCATTATCATATTTTAGGTTATTTTTCTTCAGCTACTTGATTGTACGTTTTTACTGCCTGTGGTCAACTTAAAATTTAATTCATTACACAAACTTTTAGATTTTTATTAGGGTATATAAATCCAGTTAAACGGTAGGTTTCCATTATTATACGTGTATTTATATGTAAATATGCATATGTATATAAACGTACATACACATGCATGCACATGGACATAGATTTAGGTATATAATTGTTTTGCAGTTTTGCTGTTGACTGAACTCAAATCTTTGGGCTTGCTAAGCAGATGCGCTACAATTTGAGCCACCTCTCCCAGAATTTTGTTCCAGTGATCCTCTTTTGCTTTCATTAGTAAGCAGATCAAGGGGGGTGGATTATATTGATTAGAATATTGTGAATTTAAATGGAAATAGAACAAGAAAGAAAATCCTCCTCTTCACAACTGTTTTAAGTTAATTAAAAACTGACAGCAAAAAACATGGGTAAGATCTCACACTTTTTATCCAGGCCAGTCTCAGGCCATAATTCTACTGCTTATCCCTCTCACATAGCTGGGACAGTGAATCATCATGTTTGGATCATTTGTAGGCATGTGGTCTCACTAACTGTTTGCCTAGGCTTTCCACTCAATCTCCAATTCCTGAGTAGCTGAAATTACAGGTGTACGCCATCATACTTAATCTCATATCTCTATGTAATAATAATAAAGGGCACTCAAGTTTTCTAATTTATTTACTCTTCTCAGCTACTGACTTGTCTTTTGTAAAAAAATATGTAATTACCATATATATGTGTGTGTGTGTGTCTCTCTCTCTATATATAAACATATATATTACCAACACATATATAGATATATAATTTATATATAGTATAGATAGATTGATATCTAATTTCTCCTTTACATCTCTTTGAAAATCCTAAGCACCATTATGTTATATTCTGTGTGTGTGTGTGTGTGTGTGTGTGTGTGTGTGTGTGTGTGTGTGTGTGTATGTATGTATGTTGGGCCCTAGTGCTTCCTCTACACTCTTTTTGCTGAAGGGTAGTGCTCTACCTCTTAAGCCACATTTCCACTTGTCGTTAATTGGACATAAGACTTCCTGCCTGAGCTGGGTTTAAAGTATGATCCTTAGAGCTCACAGATCTCAGCCTCCTGAGTAGCTAGGACTACAGGCATGAGCCACCAGCACCTAATTTTACCAATATATTCTTATTTCATCTGGAATTCACTTAGTTGATTTTGTTGTTGCAATCTTTATTACTTATTTCATTCCTCCAAGAAATAGCAGTCCTGCCTTTTCAATTGCTCTTTCAACTTCCTTCATTGTCTCCCCAAGCCAAAAGATTATCACTATAAGATTCTTTTAATATAAATTACTTTGGCTTGTGATTGAACTTTATATTTTATGTACATAGAATCATAAGGCATGTGCATTTTGCAATGAATGTGTCTCCTTTAATGGTATTTGAAAATATTTTAAAATTAATCTGCATTAATACATATAGTTCTAGATTGCTTATCCTTTGCTCATTGTTAGAATTTGTATAGTGTACAATGAATAAAGATTTGAATAGTTTCCAGAGATGCCAGAATTTTCTAACAATATGTGGTGGTGAATATACATGTGTGTTTCCATTGATATATACCTAAGGGAAGTCTAAATACTGGGTCATAAAGCATGCTTGCAATTTTCTGAATTGGTTTACCAGTCTTCCTTCACTCCTTGGTCTCCTCTTCCTATCTCTCTAACACCTAGAATGTTATGAAATTTCTGAGTCCCCACACCCTCACCAACATTGATGGTTGACATCTTTTTTCTCTTTCACTGCTCTAGAGTATACTATGCAATTTTGTTATAGTCTTAATTTTCTTTTCCATGTGGGTAATAAAGTGGTGGACATTTTCCTCTTTTACTGGTGATTTGAATGTGCCACAAATTAGGATGAATTTTTAATTAAGTCTGTCTTTGTAACTAGACTAGGTCTACCTTGGAGCTTCTAGAAATCTGCCAGTTTCTTTCTTTTGTTCAGCTAATGCTACACAAAATACTACTGGACTCATAACTTCTGCATCCCAGGCTATACCTGATCCTTGAGAATATTCCTGGAGAATCAAGTAGGCAAGTTTTACATTTTCAGCATATATACATATATACATATGTATCATACATATCTTTACTGAATGCTTTGTATATTTGGAGAACTATATGAGACTAGATTGCTGGAGGGTTTCTGGGTAAATAAAGGAACCTTCTAGACCAGACCCTGATGCTGTCTACATTGTTTATTTTGAGTGTCCCTCTTTTAAGAGAAATGACTTCAGCAATGAGCCCCTCACCTTTCTGGTGCAATTGGGTAAGAAGTCACTGGCATGTGGCATGTACCACTTTAAAATTTGGTCTTGAGAGATTTCTGCCTGGTGATCTTCTAGTAGGAACAAAAATATGAAAGAGAGAATTTTCAAAAGTGGTATGAAGTATATTCAGGAGATGAATGAATCTTCTTAATGGGCTCCAATGTCTCACATGTTCTAAGTAAATGTTCAACGTCAGCGTGGGTCCTATTGAAGACATCCTCATCTTCATCTGATACAGTTTAGTTATCTTCTGAAATAGAAGGTCTGTGGTCCCATCCTGAGGCACACTCTCTCTGGCACTAACTAGAACACCCAGAGATGTCACTTTGCCTCAAACACTTTCCCATTTTCTTTCCATGGCTTTGAAAAGCTAGTCAGACCCTTACTTATTCATTCCTATTGAAGTACACCTGGACAGCCACATCCCAAAGGAAGACGGTAACTGTGGCATAAAGCCATTATCAAGAAATCTAATAACAACAGATGCTGGCGGGGATGTGGCCAGGAGGGATCACTACACACTGTTGGTGGGAGTGCAAACTCGTTCATCCACTATGGAAAACAGTATGGCAGTTCTTCAAAAGACTAAACATATGACCCAGTAATTCCACTATTTGTCATTTCCCCAATAGTCTAGAAACAAGGACATACTAAATCCACTAGCACAATGATGTTCATTGAAGCAGTATTTACCACACCAAAGATATGGAACCAACTCAGATACCCATCAGTTGATGATTGGATCAACAAATGTGGTATCTATACACAATGGAATTCTATGCTGCCATCAAAAGGAAAGACATCACCCCATTTGTAAGGAAATGGAAAGACTTGGAAAAAATCATATTAAGTGAAGTAAGCCAGACCCAAAGGAACATAGGCACAATGGTTTCCCTTATTTGTCATAATTAGTACAAACCTTGGACTCTCCTTGCAGAGAATTACAATAACTCAAAATCTAGATACATAAGGCCATATAGGATGAGGCTAAATTAAAGGATCTCCAGGATATGGAAATAAGAGCCATATAATGTGTGATTCTTGTTCTTAATGAACTATTTTATTTCTCATCTCTTTTGCTGTCCCTTGGTTATTCTCATATTGTTACAATATCTTACCTTGGTATCTGGTATGTTGTATATACGATTATTTGTTTATTTGAAATAGAAAAGGGAAGAGGGGGAAACAAGATGAAGGGAGGGGTGAGGGAGGGAAATGGGGACAAAAACATGAGAAGGGGTATCAATGTGTGTGAAGTAATACACCTTCTTTCTAGCAAATATAACTGTAATCCTTCTATTAATTACAATAAAAAAAGAGAGAAATAACAAAAAAGAGTTCAATGTTCTTTGACTGGATGTTTCATGACATCTTGTACTTGGAAACTATTTTAGGATTTCTGGTCTCCTGAAGTTTCTTGCACTTAGAGGTCCCTGGAGAGGGGTTTCTACATATTACAAACGGGAGTATATCCTAGCAGACCCAGTATAAAGAGCAATCAGGACAATCAAGGTCCAAGTCCCTTCCCATCAAGGGAGGCATACCTCACTGTGGCCTTGAGCAGTGTCTCATGCTGGCCCTTGGGCAATGTATCATGGTCCATAGTTCCTGCTCATGAAAGAAGAGCTGATTGGTCTCTAGAGGTGGGAGTCCACACAGGCACCCAGTCAGAAGTGTTAAAGAATGGGCTGAGAGTTCATGCAGCTTGCACAGAGCTTCTGATTGGCTCTGGAGACAGATAGGACTCAGACTGTCCAATGGTCACAGATATTATTAGCCCTTGTATCACATATACCAAGTAGACCCCTCCTTTCATTCCCCAATGTCTAGCTGGAGTTCTACTTTTATTTTTCTCCAATAACTCTTTGCTGTTTATACTTCTACGTCTGTATCCATGGACTCATACTTTAGGGGCCACAAAGACAAAGGACCTGATGGAGAGATAAGGTTTACAGCATCTGTGAATTTGCCTTCCTTTCCACCATGGTGTAGACTCCAGGGGTCGTGCTATGGTCATGTTTGTTATCTGATGGAATGGTTTCTGCCAGGCACCCCTCCTCATCATACTATGGGGACCCAGCTGAAGTGACAATGTGTCAAGGGTCCGTGTTCTCTGATGACCTCAGAGCTTTAAGCTCGTACTCTGACTAATGCCCAAGCAAGTAACATGTTTCTTGGTTCATTTCAGTGTCAGCTTTTATCAAAAATATCTCAAAGTAGTACATCTTTGTGTGCAGTGCCTCACTGGATTCCTTTCCTGTTTTGTTGTATTGAGGACTTGCGCTATTAGCCTAGACTGATCTGACCCACCCAAGTACTCCAGGACTCTGGAGTTCATGGATTCTAGGCACCATCACAATGACCTCTCCCCGGACATCTAATGGGAAATTTCTTTACTTTACTTTTCTTTTTTTTTTTTTCTTTTTCGAGACAGATCCCAAGACTTGAACCTAGGGCCTGGGCACTATACCTGTACTTTTGTGCTCAAGGCTAGCAGTCTACCACTTGAGCCACAGCTCTATTTTTAGCTTTTTGTTAGTGAACTGGAGATCACAGTCTTGAATTTTTCTGCCTGAGCTGGCTTCAAATCTCAATCCTCAGACCATAGCCTCCTTGAGCAGCTAGGATTTCAGTGCCTGGCTTCTGAAGGGGAAATTTTATTTCCTACCTGTTGTATCAATCCTCATAGCCATACTGTGGACCAATACATGTGATATATATATATATATATATATATATATACATATATCAGATTTTTTGTATCCATTCATCTGCAGTAGGGCATTGGGATTGAATCTATATTTTTTTATTTTTATTTTTTGTGTGTCATTGAACTTGGAGCTTGGGAGCTTTCTCTGAACTTTTTTCTTTATGGCAAGTATTTTACCACTTTCAAGTTTTTGGTGATTAACTGGAGATAAGCATCTCATTGTCTTTTCTGCCCATGCTATCTTTGAACTAAGATCCTCAGATCTCAGCCCCTTGAATAGCTAGGATAACAGGAATGATCCATCAGTACTTGGTATGTTAGTCTTTTTTTTTTTTTTAGGTACAATCTTCCCATTTTTTCCCTCAACTATTATCCTTGAACTATTATGCTGCCTCTATCACCTAGCTTCTGGGATTGCAGGTATATACCAGCACACTTTCCTTGTTCTTTTTGCTGTTGTTTTTATTTATCTGTTGTCAGTCTCGGAGCCTGAACTCAGGGCCTGGGCACTATCCCTGACCTCTTTGGCTCAAGGCTAGCTCTCTATTACTTAGAGCCACAACTCCACTTCTGGCTTTCTGGTGGTTAACTGGAAATAAGAGTCTCACTGAGAGAGAAAGAGAAAGACTTTCCTGCCTACCGATTTGGCTGCCCAGACTGGCTTTGAACTACAATTCTCAGATCTCAGCCTTCTTAGTAGCTAGTATGTCAGGCATGAACCACTAGTATCTGGTTACATCTCAGTTTCTTTTCTTTCTTTCTTTCTTTTTTAAAATTGAATTTTATTGTCAGGATAATGTTTAGAGGAGTTACAATTACATTTGTCGGTAGTGAGTACATTATTTCTCGAACCTTGATACCCCTTCGCATGTTTTTGTTCCTTGTTTTTTGGAGGCAGAGTCTCACTAACATTTGCTGTACTGGCCTTTAGTGGCAATTCTACTTCTGTCTTCTGGGTAGCTGGAGTAACAGATATAAGCTGCCATGCTCAGAGACTTTTTTATGTTGTTCATTTACTATCAGTTTACTAAGAGACCACTGTAGGTCAAACACTGTAGTCTTGAAGGACGTGCTTGAAATAGACCCTTCAGGAAGGAATTAAAGGAAGAAGATGAAGATGTGGCGATGATCTCAGAGAGTGATGTAAAAGGTGTGAAGCCAACATGTGTGAAAGGTGACCTAATTCACAGGTAAGCAGAGGGCTTTTTCACATTACTGTTGCTTTCCCTTGTCTCACCTCATATTTGCTAATCACCTCCTGGTAACGGATCTTGATTCAAGAACTTGGTGAAACCCGTTGGTGTGCCCTGTCTTCTTTCCAGCATTAATAGATCCAAGGAGAGAAATCTGGACCTTAGGGGATCGCCTGCAAACATCTTCCTAGAATTCCCTAGAAATGTTCTATCCTCTCTGGTGAAGAAGCCATTGCCTGCAAAGGGAAGAGAACCAGTCCATGTGGGGGGGAATGGGAAGGGGAGGGTAAGTGAAGCATTGTATTGTGGGAATATTGAAATTAAGAAATACCTGGAGAGGAAGCATAGACAAATGCCTAGATGCCCCTCAGTTGATGAGTGGATCAACAAGATGTGGTATTTATACACAATGGAATTCTATGCAGCTGTCAGAAAGAACGACATTGCCCCATTTGTTAGGAAATGGAAAGACTTAGAAAAAATCATATTAAGTGAAGTAAGCCAGACTCAAAGGAACATAGACTCAATGGTTTCCCTCATTTGTCATAATCAGTAGAAACCTTGGGCTCTCCTAGCAGAGATTTGCAATAGAGCAAAACCTTGATACATAAGGCCATATAGTATGACGCTATATGAAAGGATCTCTAGGATATAGAAACATAAGCCATATAATGAATGATTGTTGTCCTTAAGGTACTATGTTATCTCTCATCTCTTTTGCTGTCCCTTGGTTATCTCATATTGTTACAGTATCTCACTTTGTTACCTGATATATCAGATATATTTGTATTTGGTTATTTGAAATAGGATAGGGAAGGGGGGAAAACAAGATGAGGGGTAGGGGTGGGGGGTAGGGAAATGGGGACCAAGACATGAGAAAGGGTATAAATGTATGTGAATTAATGCACCTTCTGTCTGGCAAATATCATGTAACCCTTCTATTAATTACAATAAAAAATATATGAAAAATTGTACTAATGCCATAAAACTAATAAAAAAAGAAATTTTAGTTATTAAAAAAAGAAAGAAAAAAAGAAATACCTGGAGAGGAAGCATAGACAAATGTGTGGCCATTTCACATAATGCCTGAAGCCAGTTTCAGCAATATGGCAATATGTCCTTCCTTTTAGTTCATTGGTTCAAATTTTGCATAATTTAGATACTTCAGTGATCTGCAACTAACTAAAAAGAGAGGTGATTTAAATATGTCCTAAAGAGGTGATATCAAAGTTGAGTGATAGAGAAGAGCATTACAGAAAGGAATGAAGCAATGTTCAAATGATATTCAAATTTGACTGAGGAGGACATTCATTAAAAAGAAAGACAAAGAAGTGGGACGTCTAAGGCTTGCAGTGATGGTGGAAGAGCGTCATCTCATTGTAGGCTCATGCAGAGAAATGGGAGTTTTCATTCTCAGGTCGGGCAACTGGCCTTGGTCCTCCAGTTGAGGGCATTTCAGATGGAACAAAGATAAAAATAAAGTCAAACTACTCTTGTGGCAGTCCAGATAGAGGCTTGAATTACAACAATGGTCCTGGGGATAGAGCAAAAGGGACAGAGGTAAGGGGGAAGGTAGGTGTAAGGCTAGGTTTAGAGGAGAGAGCACAAGGCACACATGAGTCTCTCCCCTAAGATGAGCTTCATGGGAGGTACGGGTAGTATACAGGGCAGGCAGGCCATTTGCCAGATACATCCTAATAAAGTATTCTTTTCCTTGTATTTCTTCATCCATGAAAAGATTTTGCAGGCAGGATAGGTTTAGATTAGTTGATCTTTGAATTTGTCAAGTGATTTTTCTTTTTAGAAGAATTGATTAGATGTCACTGCCAAGGAATCTACACAAAGATTCAAATTGTAAGCCCTCTTCCAGTTATTTTAAGCCTTCTATTTTAAGTTGGCCTCTCTATACCATTCTAAGCCTGTTTACAGATGTGTCCCATGCCACACTCTGCTCTGGAGAGAACCATTCCTTCTATGCTACTGTATATGCACAGGTTAGCAAGGCTTCCTTGCCTGAAATTCCTTTTCCTATTTTTCTCAGTATCTACTGAGGAAGCTCAGCTAGTCTGCCATTCCTTTGGGATGCCTTTCTGTCCTGTTCTGTACTCTGTATGTCATCCAACTGTACACAAGGCCCGTGTAACACAGTTACACACAGCCTTTATGATTTAGAGCTCTAATTATTTCATATACAGTTGGTTCATGTTTCCAATTAACTCTGCAGTCCCTGAGGGGTTTTTGGTTATTGAAACCGAGCTGGATGAAGTTTAGTCTTCATATAAACTGGTTATAGTTGATCTTCACCTCTGCCAGTTTTTCCTTCTCCCTAATTTTTTATTTTTGTGGGTCATGGGGCTTGAACTTGGCTTGGGCCCTGTCCCTGAGCTCTTCAGCTCAAGGCTACCACCCTACCCTTGAGCCAAGCCCCACTTCCCATTTTCTAGAGGTTAATTGGAGATAAGAGTCTCAGGTTCTTTTGTGCTCAGGCTGATTTTGAACCTTGATCCTCAGATCTCAGCCTCCTGAGTAGCTAGGATTACAGGTGTGAGCCACTGTGCCTAGCTTCTTCTCCCCAACTTTTGTCTGACAAAAGTCCATTGATACATACTTTAAAAAGCAGTTCAAATTTTGTCTTTTCCGGAGACTCCACTGAATCTCTCTCTGTCTCTCTCACTCTGTCTGTCTCTCTCTCTTTCCCCCCATTGTGTGTGTGTGTGTGTGTGTGTGTGTGTGTGTGTGCGTGCGTTTGTATGGGTAGATATAGATATAGATATGGATATATACGTATGTATATGTGTATACATTTACAGAGAGACCCTATCCAAAACAGGATAAATAAATAGATGTGTATGTACATACATACACATACATACATAGAGATAGATAAATAGCTGTACAGTATGCATTGAGTATTGAGCATATCTTAGTCACACATTTCTCAATGAATAGTACAAGCAGCATCTACATTGACATATATAAACAAGCAAAAGGGTTGCTTTCATATTCCTAAGCCGCCATACCCAGTGCAGTTGTTACTGGACTGGTGAAGATTTTTGCCAGGGAGTCCCGTGTGTATTGGTGGAGTCCCATTAGCACAGTGCAGCATGAGGGAAGGCTGAGCTCATCCAGGGAAGAAGCCCATCAGCTGACAGGAGCCAGGTGATGAGCTCTCTCACCAGATTAAAAAGGGAAGGGCAGCAACTCATTAGGAAACACAGAGATGTCTGCTTAATTACTTGAAAAATGTCTGAGCCAGTACATTTTATGACACCTGGAGGGTATAAACATGCCCATAAATTTAATTAATTTTCCTTCTTCTTTCATTGCACCTGTATGGCCTAAAGGAAAAGAAGTCTAATGAAAGTACAATCAAGCACTTCTGCTGGACCTCCACAATTCATTTGGGCAATATTCGGAAAATGAAATTGTGAATTTCCCATCAGCTTATAGGGAGAAATGTATTTGGAAAAATGCAGCCCAGCAATGAAATTATTCCCATGTCAAACTCTGATCAATGCCTCCTTCAGCCTTATTTCCAAAAAAGAGCTCAAATCTTACAGATATATTAAAATGTATTTAATGCTCATAAATCTCCAAGGAGAAACTGAAGTAGATCTAATTGTTTTCCTGGAGGACAAAGTTACAGGGGAGTCAGAAGGCTATGGGAAACCGACCAAGTCCATAGAAACAGTAACTTCATTTGTTCCCTATGTCATTAACTCAACCCACACTATTTGTTTTAAAAAAAACTTTAAATATGCCAGGTGCCAGTGGCTCATACTTGTAACCTCAGCTACTCAGAAGGATAAGATCTGAAGATCACAGTTCAAAGCCAAGCCAGGGAAGCAAAGACTGGAAGCTCTTATCCCCAATTAATCATCAAAAGTCTGAACGTGAAATAGTGATTCAGGCTAAAGTGATAGCTTTGAACAAAAAAGCTCAGAAACATTGCCCAGGCTGAGTTCAAGCCTAGGACTGCTACATGCATTCGTGTATGCATTCACACACACACACACACACACACACACACAGATTTATAGCTATGCTATTACTGTTTTAACATCAGGATTTTTTGCCAGTCTTGGGCCTTGTCTTTGGGTTTTCTCAAGGCTCTACCACTGCAGCCACAGCACCATCAGCACCATTTCTGGCTTTTTTCTATGTATGTGGTACGGAGGAATCAAACCCAGGTCTTCGTGCATGCTAGGCAAGCATTCTACCACTAGGCTAAAGTCCTGGCCCAATCATCAGGATTTTTTTTTTTTTTGATGGGGAGAGAGGGTTGACTATATAAGGGTTTGAATTCAGAGCCTCAAATGAATTCAGTTCAATTCATGTCTCATTCTAGGTAGGCATGTTACTACTCAAACTATGCTCCTAGCCCTTTTGTGCTTTAGTTTGTTATTGTTGCTTTGGGGTGTTTCTTGTTATGTGGTGTGTTTTGTTTTGAATAATGTTCTTATTTTTACCAGGATTCCTCAAACCACATTTCTCCTGCTCTCTGCCTCCAGAGTAGCTGGGATTACAGGAATGTGCTATCTTATCAAATGTAATCTTAATAAGTGCCCTGACAATCTATTCTAAGTATGCTACCATTTATTGAGCACCTACTAGTTGCCAGAACTTAAACTGCAAAGACACTAATAGTCTCCTTTGAAAGTCTCAATGAAAGCAAAGGATTATCCAAGGTTGTGTAACTAAGTATTGAAATAAGAACTGAAATCCAGGTCCTTCAGCTTCTAATTCTGTGTTCATTCATTCATACATTTTTATGAAATGTACAGCAATAGTAAGTCATTTTTCCCCTTGTTAATTCAGAGTCACTGACCATATAAAAGGTTCACAGACAAAACTTGTTTTCCTCAAAGAAACTTGACAGTATTGAACTTGGAGTAGTAAATTATTCATCAGGGCTTCTGTACATAGTCCAAATGATCTGTCTTTTCCAGAACTTAGAGAATAAAATTCCACCTATACGTCAGAGTCCATGAAACCAAAAACAAACTTAGTGCATCTTTTTATCTCTGGAAGAAGCTAGAAAATGCTTCTTTACTTTTGGAATTCAGGGAAAATGAAAAGGGAAGCATCTCATGGTTGGTATATTTTAGACACTCAAACTTTTCCATGCATTGTCTCACTAGAAGTAAATTATACAGATGACATAGCACAAGTAACTATTTAACCCCAGATAAATTATCAGAAAACATCTCTGGAAACCCAGAAAAATGGCTGGGGCTTAAAATCCATTTTCCTGTCCCTTTTGAATTCAGGGCCCCATACTCTGGCTTGCTTTTTTGTTTGGTGTTTTTTTTTTTTTGTTTGTTTTTTTGCCAGTCCTGGGCTTGAGCTCAGGGCCTGAGCACTGTCCCTGGACTTTCTCAAGGCTAGAGCTCTACCACTTGAGCCTCAGCACCACTTCCGGCTTTTTTCTATGTATGTGGTACCGAGGAATCGAACCCAGGTCTTCATGCATGCTAGGCAAGCACTTTAATCACTAGGCCAAACTCCCGGCTCTGGCTTGGTTTTTTGCTTTAATTTTGTTTTTGTTTTTGTTTTGCACAAGGTTGGTACTCTACCACTTTCACATCTCTACTTCTGCTTTGAGTTGGTTAATGGAAGATAAAAATCCCTCATACTTAAGTGCCTGACTGGCTTTAGAGGTTTCCAGATCTCAGCTTTCTGAATAGCTAGGATTATAGGCATGAGTCCCCATCAGCTGTCTGGAAATACTGTTTAATAACACATGGACACAAATGTCAAGATTCAAGCTGAATGTATTATGAGGTGATTAGAAAGTTGCTGCAAGATAAAAGTGTCCTGAAATATTTTCATTTTCACAGTTAAATTCCTCACTCTGTCATGAAATGTAGTTAGTGCTGTTTTCGGTTTTAATCTCTTGTAAACTCATTGACTGTTAATGTTTAGTGGGCTCCTAAACTAATTTGAATCGATCTGATTTTGCACAATCAAGCCCATTACACTTGTTTCAATTTTTTGCTTCATGGCCTTAACATCTGGAAGCCATGGAAAGCACAACAGCCTCTCTAAAGAGACTGTCACAAGAAATCATGTTAAAGGGTGTATTATTAAGACTTGGTTAACCATTGGCACTAACACTGCATCTGCATTCCACATCACAGATGGGAGCAGACAGAGATGGAGCATGCGTGGAGGGTTGCTCCCGAAATGCTACTGGTGAATTGCTTTTCCTGAAACAGATTCTTCCCTAGGTAGCTATGAGGCCTCCCTCCCATTACCTTTCTTGCCTGGTTTATCCCAGGTCAGTTATTAACTCAGCTGTGACTAGGTCCTCCGTGATACTCTGGACCTAATTAAATCTAGCTGACATATTCCTCTGGCAGAGTCAGACATAAGTTTTGCATTCAAGATTCTGAACTACTCAGTGCGTTCAGTGCTTTTGTGGGCTTTTCTAATCATGATTCTCTGAAGTAACTTGGGAACAACTATTTCTGCCTTCAAAAGTGCAACATTTTTAACAAGAGATAGCCTATGGGTTTTTGTGTGTGTGTGTGTGTGTGTGAGAGAGAGAGAGAGAGAGAGAGAGAGAGAGAGAGAGAGAGAGAGAGAGAGAGAGAGAGAGAGAGAGAGAGAGAGAGAGAGAAGGAGAGAGAGAGAAGGAGAGAGAGAGAGAGAGAGAGAGAGAGAGAGAGAGAGAGAGAGAGAGAGAGAGAGAGTCCGTCCAAGCAAGGAAGAATGAAAATGCCAAATCCATTCATATTTCTTTCTTTTTTTGCACACATTCCCAACATTGATTTAGATGAAACATATGTTTGTGTTTCTCACCACTTTAAATACATCCTTTATATGTGGAATAGACTTTGGAGAATCTGCATGGCAGAAAGGCTGAGAGGAGGGTCTCTGTAGTCAAACCTTGCCACATTCTGGCTGCCGGTAATGGGGTAGCCTTCATCTATGCCTTGGCATAGGTGGATGTGGGTTCTTCTTTAATAAGTAAAGACAACCAGATACTGTTGACTAAGTGAGTGTAATTGTCCATGCCTTCCTTTGGGAAATCAAGTTGGGGAGCATGGATCTCAACAGGGAAACCTGAAGTGAGGCTTATGGAGACCAAGCCACTGTAATCCAGTCTTATCTCTAACCTCTCTTTCTCTTCCTAGTTCCCTTCCTTCCTACTAAGTCCAACTTTGCTACACTTATTCCAGTTCCTTCCATGTGCTGAGCTTTCTGTCATGTCCAGCCTTAAAAGATAATTGCACTGACCCATTCTCCTGCTCCTGCCCCTCACGGCTACCTCTGTCTGATCTTCCCTTTCCCTGGATGCCTTTGCTTTTTGCAAGAGACCTGCTCACATTTCCTCTCTCCCAGAACGTCTGAATTGTATTCCTTTTGAGGCGTGCCATTGCTGTCTACACTTCCTACCCGCTAACCCTTCCCGTCCTTCACCTTAACTGTCTACTTCCCTCGAATGACTTCAGACTGCAAGCTCTACCAGCCTGAGGACTACATAACATATTGCTTAGAATTGATATATATACATATTTATACATATATATATATATATATATATATATATGGCTTGGTTCTATATCCTCCTCATTCTGCCATTTAGTACTTGATTGGCTGTATGAATGACTCTGTGAGACAGTGATGTAGCTATCTCTCAAAAATCCTCACCTGGGGCAGGGAGTTTGGCCTAGTGGTAGAGTGCTTGCCTAGCCTGCAGGAACACCTAGGTTTGATTCCTTGGTACTACATGCATAGAAAAAAATAAACCGAAAGTGGTGCTGTGGTTCAAGTGCTAGAGCTCTAGCCTTGAGAAAGTCCAAGGGCAGTGCTCAGGCCCTGAGTTCAAGCCCCAGAACTGGCAAAAAAAATCTTTACCTGTCTAATGGACTCTCCAGTAAAGCATAATGGTAGAGTTGGTATGAGAAAAAAATGATGCAGCATTTGAGAGTTCCTTAGCACAGTGTCTCGACTGTGATGAAACACTGAAAGCACTTATCAACACTTGGCTGCTAATGGTTGCACTTCAAGAAACTTTCATGGTCTGTACCCTAAGCATGTGCATACCAGAATTTGCCATATACCTTTAACCATATCCATGGAGTGAAGATGATGTTGGCAAAAATGATTTAGACATGACAGCTAATGCAACTCAGTAACTTAGCTAATGTAGAGGAGTGGACACAGGAAAAGAGAACTGAGACTCCATCTAGTCTTGAGCTCAGGGGATGGGAAGAACAGTAGTGCTTTTTGGAATGAGATCAGACATAATGAGTGAGAACACAGGATCAATTCAGAATCCATTTGGGGACAGGCTGAGTTATAGCTTTAGCAAAAAGATCAGCATTTAGTATTAGAGCTCAGGAAAGAAATATGAGCTGAGGATAGGCTTGAATTTTTTTTTTTGCCAGTCCTGGGCTTGAGCTCAGGGCCTGAGCACTGTCCCTGGACTTTCTCAAGGCTAGAGCTCTACCACTTGAGCCTCAGCACCACTTCCGGCTTTTCTCTATGTATGTGGTACCGAGGAATCGAACCCGGGTCTTCATGCATGCTAGGCAAGCACTTTAACCACTAGGCCAAACTCCCGGCCCCTTGAATTTTGTTTTTAAAGGAAGTACTCTTTTGAGTGAGGCTTTCTCTAATTTTAGTGTGCAGTGGAATAAGTTAGAGGCAGGATTGAGGGTCTTACTAGTCCACACATGCAAATCAATAGGGTGGGCTTACAAATAAAGTCCAAGACTAGAACAGGATTTCTCTTTGGAGAATTCATTTAATCTGAGTCTCCATTTCTGCCCTTGCTAATGAGAATAACGTCTATGTTAACTGGTGCCAAAGATAAGAAAACTAACAGCAAGAGAATCGTATGGAGTTTGGGGGGGTTCACAAGAAGGTTTTCATTGGGTTAGGAATTATAGGAGTGAGCTTGGTTCCTGGTGCTCACACCTGTAATCCTAGCTACACCAGAATCCGAGACCTGAAGATTGAGGTTCAAAACTGGTCCAGAGACTTTGATATCCAATCAACGACCAAAAAACCAGAAGTGGAGTTGTGGCTCAAGTAACTGATCAACGTTTTGTGCAAAACAAAAATGCTTAGAGATAGTACTCGGGCTCCACATCCAATTGCCAGGATTGGCACCAAAGATTAAATCAAACAAACAAACGTATGGAAAGATGAGTCCACTAATGAAGTTAGACTTTTCGTGATGCAATCACTTTCCAAAAGCCAGTGGATAAATGGGCCTCTAATACAGAAGCCTTAGGTGAACATTCCAGAACTAAATAATAGCACAATTGTTTTGTAGAAAGATGCCAAAGGCCATTAAGAATACCAAGCAAAGCCAGGTTCTAGTGGTTCCCAATGCTGATCTTAGCTACTGAGGAGGCTGAGATCTAAGGAGCAGGTTTAAAACAAGCCCAGGAGCAAGAATCCACAAGACTTCATCTCAATTAACTATCAAAAAGCTGAGCTAGAGATTTGGTTCAAGTGGTAGTACTCCAGCCATTAGCCTGCAAACCCAGATAGTACAAGGTCTTGGTGGAGAGGATGGATAGGTCATAGCAAATGCACTGGCATTGTACAAAACAAGATTTATGTGTATCCATTTCTTAGGTGCTTAATCTGCCACAGGGCATACCTTTGCTAGAAGATCTGATGAGTCTGGGTTTGAGGATATAAAAATCCTAACCAAGGTACATGTTCTGAGAGTTCCTTTCCCTGGTAATGATTGCCACATAGGCATATGTTTATGAAGCCTAAGGGATACATTTTTGAGAAAATGCATGAGTATCTAGACAATCATATGCCTCAGTCATTGAATTCTGAGAATGGAACCTTACAACAGGGTCTCTCATTAAATGGATCTCAGTTTTCCTGGATAGCCAGACTGCTGTCCCCTGTCTATTTGCTCCACACAGCGTGAAACCCTTCACAAGGAGCTTGGAGTGTAGAGTCCCCAGAGAAGAAGCTATTTGAGTAGCTTCTGCGATCAGGCATTTGTTGGTCCCTGCAGATTTTACTAAATGGGATTTGATTCACTTTTCCTGCCTGGGATGCTGCAGTTTTTAAGTGTTCCCTCCTGGATTACTGTCTTCTTGTCTCCTGAAGTATTGCATGGCATTTAACACAATCTGTGGCCTTGAAGCATATTCCTTGCATTATGCAGGAATCAGGAAAAACAAAATGCTATCCTCCTTCACACTTTTATGACTGAGGAAGAATCACTAGTGGTTAAAAGTATGGATGCTGGAGTCAGAATGAATACAGTTTGAGTCAGGTCTACAAAGCATTAGCTCTGAGTCTAAATGTCCTCTCTTCTCTGGTAAAGAATTGTCACTTTCTTGACAAGGTTATACAAAAGAAGAAATGATTTAAAAGCCTTATAGCAATTAATATCAGATCTAGCATAAACATATATTGAATAAATGTCAGTAATCCCTAATCACTATTTCTGCTGCTCTAAGTCTATACATCCACAGTATCCCCAAGAATAAGTTTGTCTCGAGGACACATTGATGCACCACCCAACTAAAAAGAAAGATTTAGATGGGAGAGAAGTGGATGAATTAGTAATTTCTCTCTGGTGGTCAAACACTTGGGATAAGAGCTTGGCCTATAGTAAATAGACATTATAGTTGAGGAAATATAGTTCCCTCTCATAGGACACAGTAGATAAGACAGACAAGGAAAATGGAATGCAAATTAGGGGAAAAATCAACAGCCTTGCTAGCCTTCCGTGGGAGTTCTAAGTAGAAATATATAAATATGTCTGTGTAATTCTAATGGGCCATGTAAGATAACATAGATTAGGTGCTGGCTCAAGCCTGTAATCTTAGCTAATTACGAGACTGAGATCTATAGGATCAAGGTCCACAGCCAGCCTGCAAAGAAAACTCCAAGAGATTTCCTCTCCAAATGAGCAGTATAGAACAAGACCAGAGATGTGGTGTGTTCAAGGTGTGTTCACCAACTGTGATTAAGAAAGGCTAGTGACAGTGAGAACCCTGAGGTCAACTCCCTACACTAATACTATCACCAACAACAAAATTAAACATTGATTAGAAGTTCAAAATTTAGGGATAAGGTGTTAGATTTGAGTTTGCACCTGGTTATATGCATGTGAACAATTTATATAACTTCTGTAAGCTATGTCTTCCTTTTTGTGTGGAAATTAACGAAGATGCTGAAAGCAAATTAGCAGCGAACATAGCATGAAGCGAGCAATCAATACATGTTATATATCCTGTATCTGAAATTGTGTCCCTGTGTCTATCCAGGCAGACAAAACCCCTTGTGTGTCAAGACAAAGTTCAGCAGTTATTTTTCACTCCTCAATTACTCTATTGATAGAGAAATTTAAATAACCCAGAGAGAATTGTTTTCTGTAGGACTTTTTCCAATTAACATTTGAATTGCTGAAACAGCCAAGAGGGGCAAGAATACCAAGTGGACGACAGCAGTTACCAGCTAGGGCTAAATGAAGTACAGGATGGGTGTGCTCAGTCCTGTTTCAAGCACCCGGCAGGTCACATCTTCTGCAAACCTTGGTCAGATGCTCAGAGATGGGAAGCTAGCATGTGTACAGGTAGTCTAGAGGAGATGGTGTTTCTTTCTCTTGCTTTTCCAGTGTCAACTGTGCTGCCTGTAAAAATGTGATACTATTTTGACTACATTGTTGGAAAACAACAACAGAACTGCCAAGATGCCCCAGTGTTTTTCCTTGGGAGTCTTAATTTGACTGAATTGATCCCAGATGTTAAATGCTAAATGTGATGCACTGTTTTAGGTTTGTGCTTCCTCCCTGCTATTCATATATAGCTATTAACACAGTCGGAAAGCAAAATGTTGCATTTGAGATAAGTGCTGTTCCCTCCCTCTCTCATAAGAGAAGCAGTTTGTTATTAATGGCGCAAAAGTGTTATTTCTTTGGAATGACACACATGTGAAGCCTCTAGGGCCACAGTGTGCAGGTGTGGAGCTCAACACCCAGCAGGCATGCAAATGGCAGCTCCCTTCCCAGCTCAGGCACTCTTAGATTTACCTAGCACCTTAAAGTAGTGTTTCCCCAGGCCCATCTGCCTAGGTGGGAGATAATTACAAAATACTGATAACAAAGAGTATTTTTTGCACAACCCCCTCATTATTGAATGACCCACCCCGCCCTCCAGCCCAACCTGACATAAGATTCTGTTATTTGAAGATTTGGTCACAAATAGACTTTCCAAATAACAGTAAAGGCTGACAGCTGACTAGTTCTTGGCAGGTCCTGCCTTCCTGAAAGGATGGAAGGGACTGTGAGGTTTCAAAAATCCACTTGACTCCAAGAAAAGATATTAAGTCTCAAAGATACTTCATGGCTCGCCCATAGCTTGCTGTGCTCTCTAGAATGTTGAAAACGTCAAATCCACTATCTAAGGCTGGGTGCCAAGATCTCCTGCCTGTCATCCTACCTAGTCAGAGATGCAGGTATCCAAGTCAGTGCAGGCAGGAAAGTCTGTGAGACACTTATCTTCAATTAACCTGCAGAAATGCAAAACTGGAGTTATGGTTCAAGTGGTAGAGTGACAGTTTTGAGCAAAAAAGTTAAGGGACAGTACCAGTACTGAGGCTCGAGTTCAAGTCCCAGTACTAGCA